>NC_134474.1:71960224-72072724 GCF_964194025.1 Convolutriloba macropyga | reverse complement strand
CCAAGAGAGTCGAAATTAAATTTCAGTACAAAATTTCTCACAGAAAAAAAACTTGAAATAATAAGAATTATATCAAGGACCAGACCACCAGAGTTTACAAAATTTCTTTCTAAAGTCATGATCTTTCCGGTTAAAATACAATAGGAGCTTAAGAAAGCTTCTTAAGCGGCAAAATGACCATCTTAAGGTCTATTAAATAATGATCATTATTCAAACAGCTATTAGAATTACAGCTGCTTGATGCGCACATGAACAAAAACGTTCTTTCCGCTCAGCAAAACTTTTTTTGGCTCTCTCAGAGAATCGTTTACTTTTTCTATCTGATTTTACTTTTGTTCGGATGATTTACCAAAACAAACACAAGCGCAATCACTATTGCCTCCAGACTCACTGGCACCTTTTCAATTTAAAAATTTTAAAGTCACCATAAGTCCTCTTCCAGTCGCAAATAACGATAGAAAAGCATTCACATTCGGTAAAAGTTTATAAAAACTGATAGAAAACCAATACTCGCAATTGGTTCGTACTGACAGTGCCTCAATACAACTAAATGGTTTTGAATCGCAAATAACAATTAGAAAACCAATTCTCAGCTCCATTTCGTAAAAAGAAACATATGACTGCAATAATTGCTCCAAACTTTGAACGAAAGCAATTAACCAGTAAATAAACTAAAAAATAGCACCGGCTATGGTTTGGAAGAGTTAGTGTGAGCAAAAACAGAAGCGAGCCGATTTTTCTCACCATTCAAGTATAAATTTCAAACAATCTCTATTTTTACTATCGCGCAAAACTCAACTACATTTTCATTCGAAAAAGAATGCAGTGAACTAGATTTGAGAAATGAAAATGTATGGTTTTCAAAGAATTATGCACCGAATAACTCCACTCGTAAGTTATTTGCTTACCCTAGATAGAAAGCAAGTAGATAGAAACAAAGTTGAATATTTGCTGGTTAGTAGTTTGTTCGAGTCAGAATAACTCTGCTTTGGAGGATCTGAACTGAATGTCAATTTCTAGGCGTGGACTATCAGTTCGAAATGAGAAGAGCAAAAGATAACAGTAAGAGACTTTACAGTCTCAGTCAACAATCAATTCATTTAAGCTGACCGAAAGTCAGTGTTTCGTAACGACGACAATTGTGCTTGTGTGTCTTAAGTAAAAGTCCCAAATAACTTATTGTTACAAACTGCGCATTTAGAGAACTTAAATTGAGGAATCATATTTTGTAACTTTTCAAACGGAACGACCAAAAACCTGTGAAAAAAAGTTTGCTGTAAGCTCTGAACCCACATCACAGTTTGATCATATTGTATATCAGAAATGAATTTTGCCTGGTTTCAAGCTTTTGGGTTCTCTTACACGGGTCAACTTTGTCATAGAGCGACTTAAATAAATTCTTTCAGATATTGCTATTAAATCACTCATCCATGGCAAGAAGATCATCTAAATCTATATACTGCAACATCACGAGTTTTCAATGGGTGAAAATTAACAGCATAAAAACTGAGAGGGAAACACTATATTGTATTAGTCAACCATATTTATGCTCTTTCTGTTGTCATAGCAACTGTTTAGACATTTTTATAGTAACAGTTTTAGATATAGTTATAGTTACAGTTATAGTCTCGCGATAAGAAGAAAAAGAAATAAAATAGCAACATAGCAGAGAACTCAACTTTCTTTCTACAAATCAGAAAAATAATGCAATAATAATCTATCGTAAGCAGTGCGTTATCGTATCTTGTTCTTAACGACTCTTGAGCAGTAAATTGTTTCTGTGTCTAGCATTGAATATTTTTCTTGAGCAGTAAATTATTTGTTTCTATGCGCTGTATCTACGATATATCCGAGCTGCAATTCAAACGTTACAATCATTAGCTGATGGCATATCAACTCGTGAAGACAAAGAACGAAAAGCAAATTAAGTATAAGTTTGAATATTTTTGCATAAAAAGGTTTTTAGACATATATCTTTGTCTTCGATTTGTTTTTCTTTGGTATTGGACTGGTATACAAAAAAGGTTCCGTATTGTGTGATCTGTAGCAAACCCAGTCCGAGTGGATATTGAAAACTTTAAGAATAACAAATAATCATAAAATCGAAGTGTAATGCAACGTAAAGGATATAGCGGATATAAAGTTACAAGGCCGATTGCGATAGCAAAATATCCGAACAGATTTTAAGCCGCTGTAATAGCCTGTGCGATGTAGAGTTTTTCTTGTCATAATCCTTTGGGAGACCAGCCGTTGCAATTGTTTCGCCGATATTGTCAGTAGAAAACAGTGCTCTCCAAACTGTTTAGCGGAATGCTGAAGGCACATCCAAACATCAGTCGAGCAAACCAGCAACAAAACGTAGACGAGCAAGATTAAAAAGTGCACTCCAATAAAGGGGTCGAAAAAAACCTAACACAAGCATACAAGCAGCAAGAAGCCGATTTATCGTTACTAGACAAGCTTGACAAGAATATAAAAGTTTGATAGAAGAGTTTAAAGCCAAGAATATATTGGGCTTGAAAGATAACTGAAGGCTCTGATCGATCAAGTAATTTTGTATTTTGTTACGCTTAAAATGTTCACTTTTTAGAAGCAGAACTTTCCAAGCAATTATATTGTCAAAAAAACTCAAACCGTGTCCAGAAAAATTGTTTGCAGAAGTGAGACGATTAGCAGCAGAGATCATAGAAGCTACCAATAAATCAAATGAACAATAATATAAAATCACAATTGATTAAGGCGCAAAAGATATATAGGAAACATCACGTTGTCGAATTGTTCCTGCGTAACTAGAACAAAAAATCAATCAGAAACATTGATCATCACTGATTCGGGATTATTGGTGTAGGAAGTGTTCAACGCTCAATAAAGCACAAAAATTTTCCATCTGAAAAACAGAGCACAGAAAACTGCTTCATTGATAGCTCAGCTACCTAAATAAAAGTTTTTTGCTCCACAAGTTTTTGCCAATGTTACAGTAGACTAGGTTTGCCCTTAACAATAAAAAGGCCGAAGAAATGGAAAATGATGGTGACGTTCTTTTAAAAGTCTCTAAGAGTGGTTGACATTGTTCCAAAGTTGGAAAATGGCAATAACATATAAATAATTTTTCAAAACAATGAATAGCTCAAAGACGCAAAACAATGAAAAACATCAGTGTGCATCAGAATATTCGTTGGTGCAGATTAATAGTTCTAGGAGTATATCGCAGCACGTAACAAAGAAGGATATGAAAAACATTTAGTTCAACTAGGAATGAGTACAACCTCATTTTGAAATAGCGTGGAAGCGGCTAGTTAATGAATGGTTGTATGAAGGAAAATATGCAGTTTTGGGGGACCGCTAATTAAGTGAAAAAAATCTTTCATCCAACATTTTTCTTCTTGAGCGAGCACTGAATGCCATACCGTTTGGACCAGTCAGTTCTACAGTAAACGTTTTGAAAGCTATTACACAAAAAAGCTTCTTTTTGGGCAAAAAGTGTCTTTTTAACATTTTCGCATAAGCAGAGCAATTAGTTGACCATCCAAATCTCTTCCGACAATCCAAAGTTTACTCAAATATTATCTAAGATAAATTCTGAAAAAATCATTATCTGCCAACTTTTAAAAAATGAAAAAATGAATATGACAGAAATTTGCCCCGAACTGATTTCGTTTGTTTGATCGAAGACAGTGACATACGATGGCACTAAAAAAGTTGTTCCAGATACAGAAGCATTCGCAGTTTTTGTGTGAGCAATTCCATCAGCAACGGTTTCAACGAGAGACGGAGTCTACAGGAGAACTGTCGTTAAGCTCGCTTCAATATCGCCAAATGACGAGGAAAAGAGGGCAAACGGTATCGAAGCTGAGCTTGCATAGCTTGGGCTAAAAGATGTGATCAGCAAAAGAAGGAATGGAATCAATTTTTATTAGGCATACAATTTATCGATTTTTGTTGCCATATCAATTTAATTAGTGTTTTATTTCTATTAGAGTTTTAGTTACCGTTTTTGTTATAGTAACAGAAACAGTTGTAGTTACGTGATGAGAAGAAAATGGAGGAATCAACAACAGCATAGCAGAAAACTCATCTATAGCAGCCGCTGTCAATGACTTTCTTCTAATAATTCAGGCTCAAATTTTACAAATTATTTCAAAGGTAAAATATCTTGAAAATTAAAAAAAACGTGATGTTTTTGTGTTTGCATTTTTTTTTAATTTTGAGCGATAACTTGTTGCTGCGCCTTGTATTGAAAACTTTTCTGGGACTGCAAGTTTTTAGTTACTGTATCCTGTATCTACTAAATAGTCGAGCTTCAACTCAACTTCTAAACACCAAAATTTCTGTGGTTTCAATTTGTGAGTACAAAGTGAGATACGCAAATTAAATATAATTTTCAATATTTTTGCATAAACATGTTTCAGACATATGTTTTTCTCTTCGAATTTGTTTCTTTCTGGGATTGGCTTGGTATACGTAGAAAGATCCCGTATTGTTTGATCAGTAGCAAACAGAGTCCTATTTGATGGAGCAAAGACTAAGGTTAGCGTTTAGCTGTGAAGTTAAATTACAACGGGGAGGCTATAGTGGATATAGAGTTGCAAAAGAGGACCGCAAAAGTAAAATATCTGGACAAATTTTCAGTCGATGGAATTAAATATGCAGTGTGCAGCTTTCCTTGTCATAATTGATTGACAGATCAGCCGTTAAATTGCGTTGTTGAGCTGCAAGCTAGATAGGGTCAATAACATTTCAAAACTGTTGACTGAAATGCCAGCTGTTATTGAGTTTTGTTGGTTTAGCTGCATCAATTTCCAATGTGCAAGCAACTTTGAAATAACAGATTAAACACAAACCTAAAAATACCCATCCAATCCTTCTGGTTGCTTTAGTTTGAGTTTCTTTTGCTCTGAGACATTTGAGAACGGTTGTATGGTTCAATTGTGATCACTTTGTATGGTCTGACGTAAATTTGTTTCGAACCACCTTAGTGGGGGACGAACTATTTTTTCATCTGTTTTTGTTCAGTCAATTTTTGCCGCTCAATATGTTTATCGTACAGGCTTGTGAGTGGTTTCATTAGAAATATTATCAAACATAGAAATATATTATTTTTTCATTTTGCTTTTTCCGAGGGTTTAGAGTGTTTTAAAGCTTTGTGAACGATAGACTAACTTGCAATTTTTAGACTAACTTGCTTTTTCCAACATTTTTGCATTTTTTGTTAAAAATTGATAAAATTTCTAACGAAAAATTCAATGATTTTACTTTTTAAGAGAATAGGGAGTTGGCGATTTGTTTGAACCGACTGCTTTTTGGCTAATTTTCAGCTAAGTTTTGGCAAATTCCGAGTTTCTTTCACCAAAAAATGGCATCAAATATGCTTAATTGGTTTTCCTCACGGTCAAAGTTTTCCATTTGACCGTGAGGGCAGCCAAAAAAATTGCTGAAAAAATCATCGCTTACTCCGACATGGGCTAATTGTTCCTCCGGTTTGACAGAAAGATTTCTGGAATTAACACGTTTGCGGTCCCTCTCTAATTGAAGCTGATATCTTAAAAAAAGTTTACTTGCTTTTGATATATTACATTTTTCTACAAAAACAACTAAAACGCAATATTGTACAATAAATCAGTTTTTAACTGCTCCTAAATTTGATTGTATTTTATGTCTGTCCTTTTAAAAAACTTTTTGGAATTTTTTAAATCCCAATTACCATCAAGTCCCTTTTCATTCAGACGTTCATTTAACAAAAAATACCATTAATGTTCAAATATGGTTCATTGGAAAAGTATGGCACTTTTTAGTAAAGCTCCGACGTGTTGTTTCTGTAAGTTTTTAGAGAAACCGAGTGTTTAACTAGCAACAATGTTGTTTTTAGCAGGCTTATGGTTAAGTGTATCAGATGTCTAATTCGGCATTGAAGGAGTTGTTAAAGAACGTTTCTAATGGTCTACGTCGATACATATTGGTTTTTTGTAACATATCTCCATAAGTATCCAAAAATCATCATATATTTTGTGTTGTTGTCCTCTTGGTCAAATTAACATTTTTGTTAAAATTAGCAACACATTTTCCATGTTAAAAGAAAATTAGCAAATTGAATGTCAGTTTTGTTCTAAAAATGGAATGTTACATTTCAAACCTTATTCGGATTGTAATGGGACACTGTAAATTTGATTCAAAATTTGTTTGCCTTTTTGTTTTTTATGTTACTTGCAGACCAAATTGATTTCAAACCAAAGCTCAATTTTGACAGGTCAAAATTATGCGAAAAAGAATACCAGTTAACATAGAAAAAAATTCAGAGTAAAGTTCACGGTTCTTTGACTTGTGCACCGTTTGCGTAAAATTGTTTGTGAATTGTTGAGTTTGCCAGCATTCGTTGCTAATTTGTAGTCTTTTGAATTAGTCGCAGTATTGTGATAACAAATTTGCTTCTTGAGCAGTAACAAGTTAACCTATTGACCTTTTTTGTGGTCTTAAGGTTGTTATATCTGATGGTGTTAAAAAGTTGTTATTCAAAAAGAAAGATTTCTTCTATTTACCAGTTTCTATCTTATTTTAGCCTCTCTTTCAGCGTAGTTTCATTAGAGAAACGTTGCGTTCAATTTTAGGAGAGATATATTGTTGTTTTTACTGAAAATTTGATTATAATCAACATTTATAGTGATCATGTTGTGCTTTTCAAGTCTTCGACAACGTTTGATCTCAAAGATGTGTTGACTTTATGATTTTCACCTTTATTTGTTCTTTTTGTAGTCGTGCGATATTCTGGAGAATGGCAATTCTCAATGGATTTATTTAAAAGTAAAAAAGAGCGCGATTGACGGGTTTCACTTGATAGTAAATGGTTCGCATGAATTTAATTCGCAAGAAGTGTAACCGTAATTTTCGAGTTAGCCCTTTTTGTCTACTGTCTACTTGTCAGTTTTTAAATCAAGACAAATCTCGTCTTTTTTTTGGTGAAATGCAATTTATTTGGTTCAATTTAGTTTTTATCTGATGTTACTTTGTCTCTTTCAATAAGATTTTTTTAAAAAAAATTGAAAGACATTGAGTTTTGGTCGTAAGTAATGGTTTTGTTACTATTTGATTTTGTTGTTTGTCCCGTACTCTCTGGAATGGCAGGTATCACCTCTAATGTTTTATTTTGTATTTTGTATATGGGTTTGAGCTGAAAGCGATTTCTTAATACACTAATTATTTTTGAACAATAAGTATTTTTTGAAAATGTTCTATCTCTTTCTCATTTTGTGAACAATTAAGTCAAAAACGTTAACGTTGCTGATCGGTGTCGCGACAATATGAGCGAATTCACATTGCCGCGCCTCCCTGATGTAAATTAGTGCTGAGTATCTGTGATTTTTTAAATTTAAATTCAGCAAGAAGTACATAGATCTTGATGGATCCTTTTTGTGCGTTTTCAATATTGCTCATGCGCTTAGGCGCTGGTAGATCTAATCCTACCAAACTTCAGGATTCTTATCTTCATTTCTTATATGTTTCTTTAAATACAGTTCAGCTTAGCAGGGGACGAATTCCTGGCAAACTCCTTCGAAGCCAGTAGTTTCATAATGTGAGAAGTGGCAACACAAAAATTTGCTGAACACTCTAAATGGACTCAGAATTTAGGCAATCGAAATTTCGGGTCTTACCAGTTATAGCTCCCCCCCCCCCCCCCACCACCACCACCAATCATGGCAAACATAGCACAATGGGGACTATAATGGGAAAGATCCCGAAATTGGTAAGGAAAGAGAGCAAGATTGGTCATGCATTTATTTTAATTTTAATTTTAATTTGGTATTTTCTAAATCAGTTGTAAGATAATAATTAAGGTCCATTTTTACTCTGTTGATTTTGGTTAACCATAGTTTCATTTTCTCCAGTCCTTTAAAATCCACAAAAAAATTTATCGATTGTTTGAAAAAGCACCAAGAATTTTGAAATTTTGCAGTTATTTCATGTGCTTTTCGGGGGTGTTAGCAGAGATTGACTTTTCCTATGGAGAAAACAAACTACGAGCACACACCACCCGGGTTGATCATTATAAATTGAAATTACTATTCAAAAAACGCCATCAACGATTTTTACCGAATTTTACAAAGCAATACAACGATCTCAAACTGTTCAAACACTATTCAATGTCTCTGTAAAGCAAATATTTACTCCTGCGTATGTATGTTATAGTGGTTACTTAAATTAAAACGCCATACACAAAATCTTTCGAGGTCCGCTTCTTGGCTGTTAGGTGTGATCAACCCGGGTAAATTTAGCCCAAATATTGCATAGCCCAATGTTCAGATCTTAAAGTTTTTTCATAGAACTTTCCCAATAAGAGGTTTACAGAATGCCAAAATTGACTTTCCCTAAAACAAATGTTACATTTTTATTAACAACTTTTATGACTGTCTTTTTGACGGATGATATTTGGATTTAAAATTGGCAGTGTAGATATGTATACACATAGAATATGCAGCTAGGCCAAGCGTAGTTGTTAAGTAGCCAGGGTTTTCCAAGATCACATGAACAAAAACGGGTAAAGAGTCGGCCCAATTCTGGAGAGGGGAGTTTTGATTCGATAGTACTGATCCAGATGTCGGATGATATCGCTGGCCGCTGAAGAGATAGCAAAGTTTCTTTTGGCATCCCGGGTTTTGGTGCTGTTGTTTCCGTCATCCCCGTCATCTTGGTCCCTTTTGGGTATTTTGGGAAGGGTGGGGAGGGTCATCCGGGGCAGGAACATCTCTTTATCTCTGGGTTCGAAGGTGTCCCCTTCTTCCGATATTCTAACAGGACCAATCAAGGGCATCATTGAAAATCAAATCAGCAATTTTGAACATCTACCAATTTTTTGAATTAAAACGACTAATCAAAAATGTCTCTCCGAGTACAGATCAAAAACAAAGGCAGAAACCTACTCGATCTTTATGGGACACATTTTGAAAAAACTTGAAAGAATCCAAAATTTGCCAGTCTTACGTGATATTCTGGGCAATTCTATGGCAATGGAAATAAACCTCCCCCAACCCTTCCTAGGTGGCTAATGGGCTTGAGCACCCCTAATCGTACCATTTGCAGTTTGACCTTAATTCCTTAAATCTCTTTTTTAATTAAAAAGAGAAGTATTAGTTGTTTGCACGGCTTTGCTTTAGGGATGTGATGTACAAACTCATATGACTGCACAGTGAAGCAAAACCGATGGCAACTTAACAGCTCATCATACTTTGATTTTGATTTTCTTGATAGCGTTACTCACTTTGTGGCACGTAAGATCATGTTGAGCCAACATTTTGTAGCAGTAGAAATACCGCCATCCAATCAGAGACTGAGAATACACTTTCTCTTTTATATAGAGAGAACTCCACTAACTATAGTCAGTCTATTAGAGTAGATGCACGATGTGCGTATCTCTGACTCCGGTGTTACTCTTTATAGTCACCGTTATAATTGAAATATACCTCCAGTGTTCTACCGAGTCGGTTATTCTGAGAGATTTAGGTAAGCCTACTTCGCGCGTAGAAAAAAGTAGCCCTAACTCTTTACACCATAAGGCTGTAAAAGGAGCTCACCTCGGGTCTGCCTTAATTTAATTAATACTGCAACGTTTTCAAATTTTTCTTGATCAAATGCCTAATATTTTTAGACATGTAAAATTATCCTGCAAATTCTCACTAATTCTGTTGTTTTTTTACCAAAAAGTTTTTCAAAATTTTGCCAAGACAAATTTTTGTTTTGCCGGACATAATTCCATAAATAGACAATTGATATAGCCCATGCAGTCAAAACATTTTTAAGGTTGAGTATGAAATATTTTTAAATCCAACTCTAACAGTAGATATCTTTTTCGCCATAAATTTAGGCGACTTAAATCTCTTTCAATTGTTCCTCAGAAGCTTTTGACCAATTATGGCTCACAAACTTTCCCTAAAAATCAACTATTTACATCAAGCTCAATCGTCTTGTTTTTATCACAGCTGCAAAAATAGACCGCACCATCGAGCGAATGCAAATCGAGTTGGTGAGCTGTGCTCTGAAAGACAAATATACAGAGCGAACACGATTAAACTACGATTAACAAGGATTAGAAACAAGAAAGCGCTGATATATGCCTCAATCTTTTTAGCAACAACCTCCCAGCGTAAACGGTGTCACCATTAGCTCAAAAAAATTGAGACAACTTATAAAAACATTCAGTTCGAATATTTGCCCCATTTTGCTTAGCTGGTTGAAATAAGATATTTCTTGCTGAAAAGTCGCTAAATTCTCTTCGTCTCTATTCTTAATTGAGTAGTCTCAAAGTACACTTTAGAACATTATTCCTAGTTGACTAGTTGGCTCTGGTGAAAATGCCAAGCGGAACCGCAATTATCGTGTCAACTTCAAAAGAATCTTTGAATTAACCCCCAAAAACAATGCTGAGAACTCGGGTTTCTCAAAACTTTCATCCGATCTAAAAATTTTTCCAAAGAGAGCCTGAACTGAACACAACATATTCCCTTTAACCAACTCTGAAATCCGTCACTAAATTCGACTCGAGAAATTAAAAAAAAATTTCGTAAGCATTAACCACTAAACACGAAACTTGCAAAAAATCAAAATGTGAAAAAAGTTGGATCGACAGAATCACAGCAAAGAAAACTCTTCCGTAAATAGCACTGACTCAACTAATCTAGAGGAATAAATACTAGAACTGTTTCACAAAATTTTTGAGACTAAGTTAAAGCATTGCAATGAACTGAACCAAATAGTTGTGATGCGATTTATGGTTCACCTTGTTTACCTACTCTCGGTTTCCCCAAGAAACTGGATTTTTAACACCTAAAATTTTGAAAACGCAGCTATGAAAATTTGAGCAATTTAATCTCTATTTTAGCAATCAGAAGAGCCTCAATAGATTTTTTTAATTCCTTTTGAATATGTTTTTCGAAAGAGAAGAAGGTGAAACTGTCATAAAGAATGTAAGTTCTTCTACAATTGATGAAATAGAATTGGTGACAATAACCAAAAATTTTGCTCAACAACTGCCGATTATGATGAGATTATTTGTTCGTATTCTCTAAAATATTCGTATTCATAAAAATTCTACATGTTTATAATTATTAAGCCCTTAATGGGTTCTTTCTTTCTCGAGACGTTGACGCACAAAATTGACTGAATCAAAATTAAATTTTTCAGTCGTTAGTTTTCAGTTTCTACGCTTTTTTTTTACAAAACTTGTTCTGAAAAACAGTGATTAAAAATAAGTAATTTGAAAATTAAGTTGACAATTAGTTGACAATTAAGAGTACTAACTAATGAGCTGATAAAGCTCCAAAGTTCTTCATTTTGCTCTTTCAAGTTTTTTTAAAAAAATCTTTGGAACATTTAAACTTTTTTGGCCGGAATCAAGTTGGATATTATTTCTTCTAAGGAACAGGTTAACAGATTAAATGATTTCCTTAAAAAATAAGAATATTTTTGAATGAATAGGGGTTCAGGCAGGAACTTCATAGGACCCGAAACAACATAGAAAGAGCTCTCCATACAACCCTATATGCATGATTTTTTCTATTGCGATTATTGAATTTTGATAATCGCACTTGCCTGGAATTTTTTGTTCGCACATTTCCCGTCACCAATAGCGAAATGGCGCTGCAGTGAATGTAAAAACTGAACCCAAAATTTTCGCTTCTCTTTTCCTTTTCAGCGTCAAAATTGGCGCTGAGAAAGAATATTTTATCAATTCAATGATGCCTTTTGTCAATGCAGTCAACACAATGAAGAGCATCTTCTTCAAAGTAGCGCATTCTTAGGAACACATTAGTAGGTGATGAACTTCCACTTCTAACACCACCTGCACTTCTAGAGCCCCCCTTGTGCACCATCACACCTGCTGACGACCCCCCAATTGACAAACCCAGGGAGAGGACAAACAGCCAGAAGAGAGCCCCACGTTGAAACCCGAAGGGGTGCACCAGGAGGCTATGAAAGTTGTTGACCTTTGACATCGTTGTATGATGCTTGGGGTGTTTGACCGAGAGGGTATGCTGAGAATTGTAAGTGCTTCGTCTGGTCATAGTTGAGATGCAGTTGCAAATATTGGCCAGGGTGTTGCTTAGTTGGCACTAAAACGATGAAGACTTGAAATTGATTCCTTTTTGTTTCGCTTATTCAAGGTAAATAAAATAGAAGCACAAACCAAAAAGATGTACGGTTGAAATTTTCAAGACATTGCATTTTGATCACAGATTAGCTTGAACGTCAGGGGGTGGGGGTGGGGTTGGAGTGGGGGTGAAGTCTTAATTAGAGGCCAAATTGCTGAAAAAATTCTTGATCACAGAGGGTAAAGTCTGGAAAAAGTAGTCTGATCTCGAGTAAAGTCAGGAAACCCCGGCCTA
Source organism: Convolutriloba macropyga (assembly GCF_964194025.1). Taxonomy (NCBI): domain Eukaryota; kingdom Metazoa; phylum Xenacoelomorpha; order Acoela; family Convolutidae; genus Convolutriloba; species Convolutriloba macropyga. The sequence goes on along the minus strand of NC_134474.1, from coordinate 72,060,356 downwards.
GGTAAAACTGCAAACTGCGAGACGATTCACGCGTTTCATTTGTCATACAAATAGGCAGTGGAACATAACTCGAAGGGAAACTACATGAGGCTATCAAACGAGCTGACAGTCTAGAATTATTTTGAGAAAAGATAAGCTCTTAATATTGAAGTGATAGACCTGAATAAAAGTTTTTTGTTTTTTTTTGGTAGTTTTTTGTTTTTAATCTTTTGTTGGGTAGGGTTACAGAGCCTGCGTGCCAAAAGTGATTAAAGCCTTAACAAGAACTATAAATATAAACATTTCTTTATTAATATTGTTTTTTTTTGTAATTAGTATAAGCAGTTATCTATTGTTTTTACTCCATTCTTATATTGTTGTTTTGTTTTTATATCTGAATGTTGTTTTAATTACACATGCTTTGATTCTATCAAAACCAAAGGTTGAGAGGACAGCATCACTTCTTTATGTTAAAAAACAGTTGTGGACGTTAATTTTTTGAATTAACAATACTGTCATGTATTGTGTAGTAGATGATTAAGTGTATGCGATAATTGTTTTAATATTGTCCTTGCATTTAACAAAAGGAATACATTTCGTAGAGAAAAAGTTGAGAAGTAAATCAAAAATTATGACGTAGAGATTAAAAGTCTTTGGAAAATTAGGAGGTTCGAATTAATTTTTTTTTCATACAGATCCATAAAAATTAGTCGCAAAAACCATTAATATTTATTTTTTTCCATTTTATCAGACCTTTATTTTTTAAACATTGAGCCGTGCTTTTTTTAAAGAAATTTTTGCATAAATTTTTGTCCCGGTAGAACACAACCGCAAATTTCAAGAGCCAATGATATTGTACAAATAGGAAAACAAGAAAAATCAGTAACCTGGAACCAGTAACCTGCGGAGCATAAGTTGTGAAAAAATTTTGGTATAAGTTGTGAAAAACTTTTGGCATAAGTTGCGAAAAATTTTTGGCATAAATTGTGAAAAATTTTTGGCATTAGTTGTGAAAAACTTTTGGTATAAGTTGTGAAAAACTTTTGGCTTAAGTTGTGAAAAACTTTTGGTATATGTTGTGAAAAACTTTTGGCATAAGTTGCGAAAAACTTTTGGCATAAGTTGTGAAAAACTTTTGGCATAAGTTGTGAATAACTTTTGGCATAAGTTGTGAAAAACATTTGGCATAAGTTGTGAAAAACTTTTGGCATAAGATGTGAAAAAATTTTGGCATAAGATGAGAAAAAAATTTTGGCATAATATGTGAAAAACTTTTGGCATAAGTTGTGAAAAACTTTTGGCATAATTTGTGAGAAACTTTTGGCATAAGTTGTGAAAAATTTTTGGCATTAGTTGTGAAAAACTTTTGGTTTAAGTTGTGAAAAACTTTTGGCATAAGTTGTGAATAACTTTTGGCATAAGTTGTGAAAAACATTTGGCATAAGTTGTGAAAAACTTTTGGCATAAGATGTGAAAAAATTTTGGCATAAGATGAGAAAAAAATTTTGGCATAATATGTGAAAAACTTTTGGCATAAGTTGTGAAAAACTTTTGGCATAATTTGTGAGAAACTTTTGGCATAAGTTGTGAAAAACTTTTGGCATAAGTTGTGAAAAATTTTTGGCATTGGTTGTGAAAAACTTTTGGTATAAGTTGTGAAAAACTTTTGGCATATGTTGTGAAAAACTTTTGGCATAAGTTGTGAAAAACTTGTGGCATAAATTGTGAAAAACTTTTGGCATAAGTTGTGAAAAACTTTTGGCATAAGTTGTGAAAAACTTTTGGCATAAGTTGTGAAAAACTTTTGGCTTAAGTTGTGAAAAACTTTTGGTATAATTTGTGAAAAACTTTTGGCATAAGTTGCGAAAAACTTTTGGCTTAAGTTGTGAAAAACTTTTGGCATAAGTTGTGAAAAACATTTGGCATCAGTTGTGAAAAACTTTTGGCATAAGTTGTGAAAAACTTTTGGCATAAAATGTGAAAAACTTTTAGCATAAGATGAGAAAAAAATTTTGGCATAATATGTGAAAAAGTTTTGGCATAAGTTGTGAAAAACTTTTGGCATAAGTTGTGAGAAAATTTTGGCATAAGTTGTGAAAAACTTTTGGCATAAGTTGTGAAAAATTTTTGGCATTAGTTGTGAAAAACTTTTGGTTTAAGTTGTGAAAAACTTTTGGCATATGTTGTGAAAACTTTTGGCATAAGTTGTGAAAAACTTTTGGCATAAGTTTTGAAAAACTTGTGGCACAAATTGTGAAAAACTTTTGGCATAAATTGTGAAAAATTTTGGCATAAGTTGTGAAAAATTTTTGGCATTAGTTGTGAAAAACTTTTGGTTTAAGTTGTGAAAAACTTTTGGCATAAGTTGTGAATAACTTTTGGCATAAGTTGTGAAAAACATTTGGCATAAGTTGTGAAAAACTTTTGGCATAAGATGTGAAAAAATTTTGGCATAAGATGAGAAAAAAATTTTGGCATAATATGTGAAAAACTTTTGGCATAAGTTGTGAAAAACTTTTGGCATAATTTGTGAGAAACTTTTGGCATAAGTTGTGAAAAACTTTTGGCATAAGTTGTGAAAAATTTTTGGCATTGGTTGTGAAAAACTTTTGGTATAAGTTGTGAAAAACTTTTGGCATATGTTGTGAAAAACTTTTGGCATAAGTTGTGAAAAACTTGTGGCATAAATTGTGAAAAACTTTTGGCATAAGTTGTGAAAAACTTTTGGCATAAGTTGTGAAAAACTTTTGGCATAAGTTGTGAAAAACTTTTGGCTTAAGTTGTGAAAAACTTTTGGTATAATTTGTGAAAAACTTTTGGCATAAGTTGCGAAAAACTTTTGGCTTAAGTTGTGAAAAACTTTTGGCATAAGTTGTGAAAAACATTTGGCATCAGTTGTGAAAAACTTTTGGCATAAGTTGTGAAAAACTTTTGGCATAAAATGTGAAAAACTTTTAGCATAAGATGAGAAAAAAATTTTGGCATAATATGTGAAAAAGTTTTGGCATAAGTTGTGAAAAACTTTTGGCATAAGTTGTGAGAAAATTTTGGCATAAGTTGTGAAAAACTTTTGGCATAAGTTGTGAAAAATTTTTGGCATTAGTTGTGATAAACTTTTGGTTTAAGTTGTGAAAAACTTTTGGCATATGTTGTGAAAACTTTTGGCATAAGTTGTGAAAAACTTTTGGCATAAGTTGTGAAAAACTTTTGGCATAAGTTTTGAAAAACTTGTGGCACAAATTGTGAAAAACTTTTGGCATAAATTGTGAAAAATTTTGGCATAAGTTGTGAAAAACTTTTGGCTTAAGTTGTGAAAAACTTTGGTATAAGTTGTGAAAAACTTTTGGCATAAGTTGTGAAAAACTTGTGGCATAAATTGTGAAAAACTTTTGGCATAAGTTGTGAAAAACTTTTGGCATAAGTTGTGAAAATTTTTTGGCATAATTTGTGAAAAACTTTTGGCATAAGTTGTGAAAAACTTGTGGCATAAATTGTGAAAAACTTTTGGCATAAGTTGTGAAAAACTTTTGACATAAGTTGTGAAAAACTTTTGGCATAATTTATGAAAAACTTTTGGCATAAGTTGTGAAAAACTTTTGGCATAAGTTGTGAAAAACTTTTAGCATAAGATGAGAAAAAAATTTTGGCATAATATGTGAAAAAGTTTTGGCATAAGTTGTGAAAAACTTTTGGCATAAAATGTGAGAAAATTTTGGCATAAGTTGTGAAAAACTTTTGGCATAAAATGTGAAAAACTTTTAGCATAAGATGAGAAAAAAATTTTGGCATATTATGTGAAAAAGTTTTGGCATAAGTTGTGAAAAACTTTTGGCATAAGTTGTGAGAAAATTTTGGCATAAGTTTTGAAAAACTTTTGGCATAAGTTGTGAAAAATTTTTGGCATTAGTTGTGAAAAACTTTTGGTTTAAGTTGTGAAAAACTTTTGGCATATGTTGTGAAAACTTTTGGCATAAATTGTGAAAACATTTGGCATAAGTTGTGAAAAACTTGTGGCACAAATTGTGAAAAACTTTTGGCATAAGTTGTGAAAAATTTTGGCATAAGTTGTGAAAAACTTTTGGCTTAAGTTGTGAAAAACTTTGGTATAAGTTGTGAAAAACTTTTGGCATAAGTTGTGAAAAACTTGTGGCATAAATTGTGAAAAACTTTTGGCATAAGTTGTGAAAAACTTTTGGCATAAGTTGTGAAAAACTTTTGGCATAATTTGTGAAAAACTTTTGGCATAAGTTGTGAAAAACTTGTGGCATAAATTGTGAAAAATTTTTGGCATAAGTTGTGAAAAACTTTTGGCAAAAGTTGTGAAAAACTTTTGGCATAATTTGTGAAAAACTTTTGGCATAAGTTGTGAAAAACTTTTGGCATAAGTTGTGAAAATCTTTTGGTATAAGTTTTGAAAAGCGAAAATGCTCCTATTGCAACAAACATGAAATTCATCAAAGATTTTCTTGAACGTATGTCTTTAAAAAACACAGTTGTGAATTTTGGCGCTTCGAATTCAATGGCGCTTCGAAATGTAAACTATAAGTATATTTTAAAAATTTCTGGTCGGAACTGGTCACAATTTTTTGCATATATAGCCAATGTCTGCATTGATTGCCTTCAACGACCCATTCTTGGTAAATAGGGTAATTTTTTTAAAAACCTATAGCAAATTACTCTTTCTGTTCAGTTTTAACATCTTGTTTGGAGAGAAAAACATATTCTCCGGCATTTCCCATTCTTTGAACTGTCGTAATTAAATATGATAAATGTGAACAGTTAATGCATCAACTGTTCAAATTTATAATAGTTAAAAACGACTGAGTTCAAATAATGGATAATGCTGGAGGATGTGTTTTTCTCTCCAAACGAGATGTTGAAACTGAACAGAAAGTGTTATTTGCTGTGGGTTTTGAAAAAATTACCCTATTTATCAAGGATGGGATGATAGGTGATAAAACTCGATTCGGTGAAGCCTATATTTATAACCAATCAGCCAGAATTTGGCAGTAATATTTTGTTGACATTTGGTAAGTACCAAATAAGACATTTAGAATTGGTGTTTTGAAAACCGATTGACGCTACAATGTACTGCTACAATTACTACTTCGAAACTCAATGAATGAACTGGTAAGGCCGACGAAAGAAGCTCGTCTACTTACAATTTTATCCAGTCGAGTGTTTTGGCAGATATTACGGTCAATCAATTCTATCATAGTGTACAAAACACAGCAAATTTTTGTCACGAAGTAGTCCCACATTTTCCCCCACGAAGTCCCAATTGTTCCTGATTCTGTTTCAGAATTGCAAAATGCCAAACTGTGTCGTCGGTTCAGTTACAAAAATATGAAGCTTAAATATTTCAAAAGACATAAAAGTTCAAAATTATGACTAACAGTTACTAAAAAAGAAGTCATAAGGCATAAGCTATTCGCTAAAGCACGAAAAAGAAGAAGTTCATTTTCCGCAAATAAAAAAGAGAGTGAGTCAGGCTAATTAAAAATTCAAACTTAGAAAATATGATATTTTTTAAAGCAAATAGCTATTCAAAAAAGTTTGAGCTCAATTCTGCGTCCGTTTGAACTTAATGTTGAGTTTGCGTTTGAGGCAAAAAGTCGATCAATCGTATACTGTTAGTGCTGCAGTGAAACCTGGAAGCCTTTTCAGTTCTAAAAACTTCTAAATGTCATTTTAAAAGTTCACAAAGGAATTTTCTTCCCTTGAACGAGTAACATCAAAACCCACGACATTTAATACCTCATATGCTAGGAAAAGTTTAACTGAGAAAGAAGCCTTAGGGTTCAATTTACTAAGATAGGTTTTGTTTCCGACATTTTCTTCGAATTGCGTCACGCACATCGAAAAGAGCAAAATATAATTTTTCACAGAATAAACGAGCATGGATCGAACAAAATGGGTTACCAACCCTTGCTCAGAATTCATCCATCGCTAAGATGAGTAATTTTGGGAAATTTCAACTTTTAACGTGCAAAAAAATCAAACAAACAAAAACATTCAAGATTTGAAACTTCTTTTTTTCATCTTTTTGAATATTTTTCCGGTGTCTTCATGGATAGTGCAACAGATTTACCACAGTGATAAGTCATCATAGTAAAACTGGGAAACTGTCCGATAGTGCTAAATTTTAAATATCAATTCTTAAATCAAACTTCAAACCAAAGTGACCAATTTTTGAATACACGGCAAATTGACTTTAAACACTGGAGACCATGAAAGTGTTTAATTCTCCGGTGTGTCATTTTCCGGAGACTAAGAAATGTAGTTCATGAAATGGCCAAAAGTTGCAGTAAAAAACCACTTACGATGTGAACCAGTCTTTTTTTGCAATTTTCCTGCCTACTAGGTCATTACTTTCCTGGAAAATGTGAACTAGCTTTGGCTTTGATTCCAATCTAACTTCTTTGAATATTGAAATTGGTACCCGGTTCCAAGAAAGGATAATAAATTCAACAAATGAAACATTCATTAATTGAATTTTGTGCTTCATCTTTTGAAACGTTAGTTTATGGCTTGTCATTTTGCTCTTTTGGATGCAAAAATCTCGGAAATCCAATAAATTCACCCAATACTGACAAGTTGCTAAAAGAGAATTTATTAATGAATTATGTAAAAGTACTTTAGAAACATATTGTGAAAAATATTTTCCGGGAATAGTTATTAAATTTCTTAATATAACTGCTCTGTTAATAAAATTGCATAAACTTGAATATTTAGTGTTCACTTTCTAAAAATATGCCAAAAAGTGATAGAATAGAAAAAAGGGTATACTATGAGAAAAATCAACAAAAGTTCTGCAAAATTATTTAACAGAAAATACAAAAACCCTGTCTCATTGTAACAAACTAAAAACATTATATACAATTCTTCACAGAGACAAAATTTCGGAAAAATATACTTTTTTTCTTGTTTTTCACTTGTCGGGCTTTCTAATAACACCCATCACAATTATGTCTATTAAATGTATCGATCATCAGCTATTGACTGAACAAAAACAATGCTCAGTCAGATAGATACATATAAAAGAGATGGACTACAATTCAGTTGTCCCGTCGCCTCTACAAACAACGAAGTTCAAAATTCATACATCGTGATTTATTTCTATAAGGATGGATTAGGATACCTTGAAATTTTTTTTTGAAACCCTTGCAACTTAAAAATTAAAACCTTAAACCCTTATTCTTGGCAAGAAAGCTGACTCGAGCAAGCTGACACGAGCAAATTGACTCGATCAGCAAAATATTTCCATTTTTAAGCCATATCTTTAAAATTTTCAATTTTCAGAGACGTTTATTCATTTTATTAGAGAAAAAACTGTTGCTCAATGATCCAAACTCTGTTAGATGACTAAATTTTTTGGAATCTTAAAAATTATGCAAAACGAAGTATTGAAACTTTTTGTATTTAAATTTCTTAGGGAAATATATATAATCCGAATATTATAATATTTAAGATAACACACTTTTTTAAGATAACAGACCTCAAGACTCAAACAAAATTAATAAAAGTATCCAAAAAGAAGAAAAAAACGTGTTTCTAATCAAGCACAGTTTCAGGCAAAACATTTAAGTGAAATTCAAGCAGAATGTTTTTTGACTTTTTCAAGCACATCTATGTTAACAACTTCTTCTATGTTGAGACAAAAATTGACACTACGTTTCCTTTCAAAATTTGATTTCTAAGCAGAAAACAAAAATTCTCCCAGCAAATTGAACCAATTCTTCAAAATTCAGCTGTTTATCACGTTTGTTTGCAAGAAGGCTAAAACAAAGCTCTAGAATATAACCAGTGTTTCTACATTATATAATATTTTCATAGAAAAGACTTCGTGTAACTACTCAAGTCATTGTGATATACAAAAATGCGCAAGAAAAAAATCGGAAAAGTACTTTTTTAACTTATTCTTCAATTGACGGGCTTTTAAATGGTACCCATCACGATTCGCTTCAGTAAAAACATTCATTGGCCGCAATTGGTTGAAAATAAAACAATTCAGTTCTCAGTTCTTCTCCTCTTGCCTCACTAAGTGGGATCGGAACAATTAAATGCCCAATCAGATAGATAAATATAAAAAATGAACAGATATTCAGTTTTTTAGTCCCCTCTACAAACGACGAAGTTATTCACAATTTATACATGGTGAACTATTTCTATTTCAAACAGTTGCAACCTAGGAACCCAAAACCTTAAGACATTGAACTTCTCATTGAAAATTGAAACAATTTTTCAAAATTCAGCTGTTTATAAAATTTGTTTGTAAGTACTCGAAAACAAAGCTATAGAAAAAAAATATTATTTTGCTTTTTCTAAATTTTTAGTTTCATTAAAATGACTTGCAAATACAGGTGCTGGTTTTATCATCTTTTTCCAACGTTTCGCTAATTTTGGCGGTAACAATTCAAATCATTGTGAAACGACAAACAGTGAAACGCAGTTTGGATGTAAGTGGCAGACCTCAGGACATCCATTTTTGGTCACAAAGTTAAATGGCTCAAGACTGGTACGATCATGCTTCTGTATCAATCAATCTTTAAACAGACAAATGTTTAAGTCTAAGTTTCTATTAAGCATTAGGAATAAAGTCACATCAATTGTTAAGTCACAAGATCAGCTCAAAAAATTTGAGTGCTGAATATTTTCATGTTCTTATCAAGTTACATGTAACAATATAACCTTACTAACTTCATAAAGTTTTCACAATTAAGTTTTTTGTATCAAATTTGAAAAGGTTGATAACAATATTCATCTGATTGCGCAAATCTTTCTCATTCAGAGCTCAATAATTGAGTGTCAAAAGTAAACACAGTTACCTATACATGAGAAATTTAAGATAGGGCAAACTATCTTCTCATGGAGGCCAAGTGGACAAAATTACTACCAGCTGAGCAGTTTTAACAAGAAAATTACACCTATTTCCTGAGAAAAAATTGAATTTTTCGTCATTATTAATAGCCGTTCTCATCTTCTCAGCCGGCTATTACAGCGCTCCTATTGTTTTACATTTCAAAGAATTTTAATTGTATTGGGGCGCTGTCTTTTTACGACTCGAAGATTTTGCATGAAATGTTTTTGACTTCTCTAGGCTAGTTTCACTCTTCTGTCATTCTGCTCAAAGTCCTTTTAAACAGCAGCTGCTTAGCAAAGCAATTCAAAATGAAGAGAGTCAGTATTAAAAAAAATCAAAGTCAGAAACAGAAACGGGATAAACCCATACAGCCCATTTTTAGATGCCCGGTACTTGAACTTTGTTCTCATAAGTTTTATTACTATCTATAATGCTTATTGGTAAGGATACTAGACCCTGTAGCCTCTCACTGAGAGACAGGAGTATGTTCAATTACGAAATGACATCAAAATAAATCGCACTTAAATATGTTTTTGTACAAAAATCAATTTCTGTTGATATTTTCTTTTCTTACAATCCCAATGGCGTTATGGGAATCAACAGCGGCTATTTTCCGGCAATCTGCCGGGTATGTTTAGCCACACAGCGTAAGTTGACGGTTATAAAATAAAACCAGAAATCAACTGAATATTTTAATAGTGATATTCGAATACACTTGGGTCAAAAGATTTTTTGCTAACTGAAAAATTTGAAAAGTTGGTTCAAGAAAAGGTAATTACACCATACAGATGAATACAAATTACACAGATTTTTATCAGAAAACTACCATATTTCTACTAGGCAGGATTTATCTATAGAAAAGAATTCTTTCGCCATAGTTAGAGATAAAGTGAAGAGAAAGTGGCCAGTTAAACAGCCATGCGATGAAATGCCAAAAATTGGAGCATGACTGGGATAACTAGAGATAACTTTTCCCCCTTCATTATGAATGGCTTTTCCCATTCATAATTTACTACTTTTGACTCTTACCTTTTATTGTTTTGTGGGAGCAGTTTTGTTGTTATTTTAATAACTTACAAATTCCCCTCATTTCCCCCAAATAGTGAAAGTAACTAAGGTAGCTAATTCAAGTTCAAATAGAGCGTTGACATTTGTAATTCCTGACGCGCTCTTATCCAGAGACACTTTAAGGCGCCTTCGAGAAACTTTATCGACATGGAACCTTCTTTTATGAAGAAAAAAACTATTAAATAATTAAACTTTTTTTTTACTTACACCGCGCCTCTAATTAGAACTTAGTAACTTATATTCTTTATACATTCCCACAGTTTCTCTAAGTTAGCTTTTATTCCTACACTGTACACAGAACCAGAACAGCTTAGTTAAAAATATCCTTATTAAGTTGAGATGGTTTTTGACGCAAATTCGGAGTTTAAATGTTTTTTTTTGGCAGAACAGTGAGCACACCTATTGATTAATTTAATTGAGTGTGAAAATCAAGTTAATTATGGCTGAGAGAAAATAAACTTTCAGTTTCTATCTGTCAATTTAATTGCTACCACAATAGACAGTTGAAGAACAAATGAGCGTGTTGAAATAATTGGAAATCGAAATGAACAGTCTAGAAAGGTGATCTTTAAATGACATTCAATGTTGTACCAGCCCATTCTGTTCTGCTTTGATGTCCCTACAGGACCTCAGGACATCCATCTTTGGCCATAAATTTAAATGGTTCGAGTCCGATAAAGGTCACGTTTTTTTGTAGTTAAAAATTTTTGAAGCAGTCAGACCTTTAAGTCTAAGTTTCTATTTCTCGAAAAAAAAAATAACTGTTATTAGCTACTAAATGGGGCACTGAAAGAATTGTTCACGCTTTAAAAATAGCGCATGACAATGTAAGTGCATTAGCAGATTGTAGCATACTATGGTGAACTTCAAGACTTCGGTTTCGGAAAAAACCCACGGAAAAAACCCCACTTCATTTTAGATAGGATATAAAAGGCACTTGAGTTTTAACGAGCTGTGCATTTAGCGCGTTTGCCACGCCTCGAGGGCTATGGCCATGCCTTAGTGGACCGTGGGACTTGATATGAAACTATCATAACATAACAAAGTATCACGACCAAAAATGAAATTTAAAATGTGGTTTATTTCCGTGGGCATTTATTGTTCCGATCACCACGTTAGTGGGGAGGGAGGAATTATATACTCTACTAGGTTTCTTTGTTCAGTCAATTTTGGTTAATCGATACATTCATCGTAGAGATTTGTGAGTGGAGTGGTGTCTTTAAAAAGCACGTACATCCTAGAATATGGAATTAAAAAGATTTTCTCATATTTTGTTTGATATTGGGAGTTATCGAGGTTTCAAGTTTTACGATTATTCGACTGTTTCTGTTCACATTTTCTGTAATTTTGGCTAAAATTTGGCTCAATTTTGCAAATATATCTTAATATAGTTAAAAATTGTTAAATGTAGAGTGTTATTGTAACCGTTAGAGACAGAAGAGCGTCACTGAATAGTTGGAGTGGAGACTTTTTTGGCTAAAAATTTTGATAACATTTTCAAAATTCAGACATAATTTTTGTTTTGCGGCTTCTCTTGATTTAAGAAGAAATTTGTAATAGACAATTAACAAATGAAACTTGTGGTCTGAAAGGTACCTTTTTTTATATTGAAAGCGAATGAGAATTTTTAATAAAAGTTTCAAAATTATTCCCGAGATTGAACTTGTAACAAAAATAGTAGACCAATAGTCCTTACACAGATTAGAGTTAACAAATTTTTGGAAAAGTATTATCATCTCTGATTGATCTTTTTTGTAGAAGATCTTTATGCAAGCTTTTATTTTATTTTTGTAAAATTAAATAGTTAAATCATTTTTTAAAGCTGTGGCATGAGCATAGTTGATAAACCGAAATTTTTTGACTACTAAAAACAATTGACCAACGAACTTGTTTTTTCAACATTCCCAGCAACTTTTATAATTAATATAATCAGTTTTGGAAGGTTTTGCGGTAGCTAACTGATTTGTTTGCTGATTTATTATCAAGAAGTGTTTCAAAATTATCAACTGGTTATTAAAATAAGTACTAGTTTCTTTCTCGCTGCTATCAAAAATCTATGTATTGTCAAACAGCAACTTTGAAGTAGGCAAAATTTAATTGTAAACAATGTGTATTTACTTCTAAGGGCTTGTGTTAGTTGTTTGAGTCGGAGGTGCTCACAGAATTAAACAATGTGGCACAAATTCCGGTTTTAGTAGGGTTCTAAAAGTTCCTAGTCTCCTTCGAACTCAGCGCTTTTTGTGCATTGAGAACAAGCAACTAAAAACAACAAAAACGATCAAAAAACGACAATTTCTTTTGAAAAAAAACGACGTAAGAAACGACAAAAAATGAACAAAAGATCATTTCTTACAAGTAAAAGACGACTTAAACGATGGAAACTAATGAAAACGAAGAAAACGAACGCAAAATGACGAAAACGACTATTTCTTACAAAAGATTGTTGTTTTTTCGTTGTTTTCCTCAACACGGTGTATCCTGATCTTCTTTGTTTAATTGTTCATAAAAATTTAATCAATTGAGTGCAATTTATTTTTTTGTGTTCTTCATGGTAAACAAGTATTTAATCTGCGCCGCTTCCAGGTATCAATTTGCAGATTTGAGGATATCGGATATTAATATATTAATTGCCAGAACTTTTTTTAAAATAAAACTTCTTAAGGTCGTTAATTTTGTTGCTTGGACGTCACTTACATAATTTATAATAGCGTCAATGGTAACGTTCTTAAATAGTTTTTTTTGCGTCATAGTAGGAAAAAAATAGCCAAAAATGTCTGGTGTCAGTGTTGCTTGGTCTTAGTTCAAAGGCATGCAAACATCCAACCGTAAAAGCAAATTGTATTATATCTAAAGCCGCCTTCATAATCCCCAAAACTTGATTTTTTACCTTGAAAGTTTTGCTGATCATTTACAGGTTAGCCGCAAATAACTTTTGCAGAAATAAGATATTTAGCACGAAATATTCAAAAAGGTGATTTTGCTAATGCTGTATCGTTAATTAACAATTTAATGCTAACTTACCTTAGGTAGCGTTGGCCAAAAGTGGCAAAAAAAGGTTAGAGAAAAAATATCGTAGGTTTGCTTTAAGCATCACCATTTGTGAGCTTTTTTAACAAGTATGCATTGATCACTGCAGCTACACTCTTAAGTTGGGAAGTTTAAAAAATGTCAAGAACTAAAATGTCATGTTTGAAATTTGTTAGGGAGTTTCACTAATTAATACAAGGGAAGCGAAAAATAAACAAGTTCAAAAATTGACGCTAAAGCTTTTGAAAAAAAGTTAGCACTTCAACATAACGATGAGTTTAGTCTGCTCTTTGACCTCCCGAGCCGACACTTCTTAGTAATCATACTAAGATCATATATGATACTATACAAATCATAGACTATATATTAGTATGATCTTAATAAGATTTCCATTTTTTTCATAAATGACTTTCTATGATTTTTAAGAAATCATAAATGATCCTTGTATTAAAACCAAGAAACCACGACAATGACGTTCGGTTATGCGTCGAATAAGCGCATATGATTAATGGCGCTACAATAAATATATTCATCCTATAAATTTGATCTAAATTTGGCTTAATGGCGCTATTTCATTGTTACAACTTGGTCTGAATTGTGATTCAGTTGTGATTGAAGTACTTTTCTTGATTTTCTCGCCAAGATCTTGTATCCAATCTTATCCAAGATTGCTAATATCATGCAAAGACTCTGAAAGTTTGCGCAGTTTTTGTTGTTATCTTGCCACATAACATTTGGCATAGATCTTTCCAATGATAACCTTGCGCTAGTATCTTTCTGTTCTAAGCAACTAAGCTTCGTTTCAATGGGGATCTAAAAGAATTTGTTTTAGCCATGATATGATTTTTAATATATTTTTTCCTGGCTTAAACATCGGCGTATGAAAAAACCATGCTGACCAAAAAACGCTTCGAAAAGATCATGATTGACTCAAATGATCCATGAAAAGACTTTAATTTGACTCAAGTTTTCATCTCGACTTTAGCTCAACCCACATTTGCTGCTCGATTTTGGCTCAAGCCCATTTTTATTATTGACCTGGAATTTTTACATGCTCTTTAAAAGACAACTAGTGCATATAACGTAATACATTGTCTTGACATCTGTGATGCTTGTGAAGATATTTCAAAAAAGGAAGAGTGTTATTATAGAAAAGTTAAAAAATGTTGCTTTGAAATCAAATTAACTAAGGTACAGCAAATAAAATGAGTGCTGGTGAAAAGACAATTATTATTATTATTATATATATATATATAGCAACTACTTCCCTTCGACCGAACAAATTCACAACAAAACTTAATAAAGCAAACTAATTTACCTGAAGACTTTAGCTATTGTTACTTTAACCAGCCTGATTCTGCCTATGATGATTAAAGCGCTATTAATGTCACTTTCGGATAATTGCCTCAAAGTCAGATAGGAAACCCACAAGCAAGTTCTCCACTTTGTGTAGGAACGTCCTTTGGGAGCGAGACTTTTCTAAAAAGAGATTAATCTTTATTCTTTAAAAGTCTTAAATCTACATCTTCCTCAGCTTTAGCTTTTGAAGTTGCTGTTTTAATTTTCTCTTTCTTTTACTTTAGATCCCGCTGACTTCTCAACAAACTAACTACCAATGTTTATTTATATTGGAAAAAAATGGCCGGATCTAGTCTGTAAAGAGAAACTTTGAAAATTAAGAGCTTCATTGAGGCTGACTCTTAATACGAGCCAAATTGGCAGACTTTTATCTGAGTGCAGAGTGACAGCAGGAAAATCAACACAAAATGAAAGCGATTTCACTGAAGTGCGAAATAAAAGAAAACAATTCCAAAATGAAGTGCCAACTACAACCAATAGCGTAAGAACTATGGTTGTCTCAATTGATCCAAGATTATCACAAATTCACTTTGCAAAAGCAATCAAGTCGAATTTTCCAGCCATCAAGATAAACCAAGTAAGTGAACTGAAGAAAAACACCAAAATTTGAAATCAACCAGAGGACCTTGCTTCAAGAGAATGCCTCATGCTGTAAAAAAAACTAAATCAGGCCTGTCGAAATCTCCTTGTGATTGCCAGAAACAAACTTCCTGAGCCTAAAATTAAATCAAGTTTCTTCATAGTACACGTTCATCACAGCATTACTGAAGATGGGGTAAAAAGAAGAACTCCTGAACAACAACGCAATGAATGTCACCAAAATTCCACGAATAACAACTCGAGCAACTGGCCAACCGACAAAACTAATACTTAAGACTAAGGAATCAAATAATCAAGTCAGCGCAGCTCAAATACATGGCATCAAAATAAGTTGAGAGCTATACCGATGTGAAGAGAGTGCAAAAGCACTACATTGAAAGATGTGTTTTGAATGTCAAAAATTTGGCCACTCAGCAAGGGAATGCAGCAATGCAATTCGATGTCTTCGCTGCTCGCATGATCAGTGTTAAAAGGGCACTGTTTGAAAAAAATTCTAAGTGTTTAAGTGGTGGTGTTCATGCGACAGTTTCTCGTGGTTGTCCAGCATATCAGCTCAGGTTAGCTGAGGCCTCGAAAAAGGTATATGAGAAATTCTCAGCCGTACCCAAAAAATTCATACCCCAAGCAAACACTGAGCTACCATTATCAACTAACAAAATAGCTGTTCTAGTAGCTGAAGTTTTGAGCGAAATACGAAGAGTTCTTGATAAACACCAAGTCCTACAGTGACATAATCAATATTGTCTCTATTAGCGCCTCACGCATCTTCAATGAAAAAATTGATGGCCAAAGATAAAATGGCAGGATTAAAAACGCAAATAAATTTCATGTTCTTTCAATACAGACAACTAACCTAGAAAAAAACCAGAACTTTTCGCAAAATGTCGCGGATTATGCAACAAAACAAGCGATCTTATTCTATTTTCAGCAAAGAAGATATAGAGGTAATTTGCTTGAATGAAGTTAAAAACTTGAAAGAACAACCCATCTCAACGCCTACGTCGTTGCGATGGCAACTTGCACTAACGGTCATTATGGCTCTGCTATCTTATTGAAGGAAAGCATTGCTAAAGCAAAAAGAACCAGGAGAAAAAATGATAGCAATGGACGAACTATAGAAATAATAAAGTTTTCCTTTCAATTTTGGTGATTTTTGGATAATAACTGCTTACAATTCCTTGGAAAGCCGCTGTTGACTGAAAATTGCAAAATGTCTTCGTATGTGGCGACTTCAAGGCTCCCAACAAAAAACTAAACTGCTCCTAAGATTCTGAATACGGAAAAATGCTCCAAAATATTTTCGACGAGAGCGGTTTCAAACTGCTTAACAAAGGTCATCATACTTATCAGTCATTTGATCAAACAGTCATTGGATCGAAAATGCAAAAATATGTTAGAACCGCGCCTTTACGATAATTCACTTTATTCGCAATTTAACAATTTTTAAGTATCAGAAGATCTAGGCAGAGATCACAGAATTATAATCAGCACAATGAATCTCATAAGAGAAAAAACTTTTCAGTTAAAATCAGAAATCAATTACAGAGAGTTTAGAGAAAACGCAAGAAAATCATACAGACCACCGAATCTCCAGCCTGCGCAGTATCCCAAAGAGATTAAATAAATCAGTTCAGCAGCAGATTAGTTGAATTGAAACACAAACCTTTGGAAGACTCCTGCGTCAATAAGAAAGAGTTCCCCTAGAGTATCGGGACACAAAAATTGACCAAGTGAAGAAAAGACGAAGATAGCTCAAAATTGCACTTGGCGATCACTACATTTCTTTAAAAACGGAGATAAATAACAGACAGGAACAAATTGAACAATCAATGAGGCGGTCAGAAGAGAGAAATTGAGCAAAAGTCTGGAAAAGTGCCAGCGATAAGAGTACCAAATGTCTACGGAGAGCATAAAAGAAATAACGATTAAAAACGAGCCCAAATAAAAAAAAACAGAATGCACAATTTTATTCTACAGAGATTGCATGGCCGTCACAGACAAGGACAAAAATGAAATTTTCAAACAGCTGCTAGAAGACAATGATAAATCACGAAACAGCAACATCAAGAATTTCTGAACGCTCTAATCAAATTGAAAAGGCAACCAAAGCAGTAATAAGTACAAATGGAGATATTGCACACTTTGGCATTGTGGTTACAACAAAATTTGATGAATTTTCGTGAGAGTCCAGAAAAACATGCCCTGACATGGATAAAAATCGCTACATACTGCAAGTTATATCCCCTGCCTCTCTCCTCAAATCTAGCTCCATAAACAACTCGTATGTTACAGTTGATTGGAAAGACTCCCACATTGAAATGATACCAAAACAAGACAATGACCGTTGAAAGCCGAAACCGATCAACCCATTAGTCTAAGCAATTGCCTAGTCAGATTAATGTGAAACTGTTGTGAAAATCATTGTCATGGAAACTTGTGAATTTCAAAAAATAATAGGTAAGACTCAGAGTGCTTACAGGAAACACCGCTGCACCAGACAATCTTATTAAATTAACTCAGCACGTTTTTGAAGCCTTTCAGTGGTCCGAAATGGTTTGTTTGATATGCTTGGATATGTCAAAAAAGCGTTCGATGCTGTATGGCGCCTAGGACTCGTTCACAAATTAAATTCAATTGGGCTAAATATTTCAAGCATAAGGTAGACATAAACATTTTTATTACATTGGAGCGTTTTCCTGGAGATAAATTGATAGCTTCAGCCCAGCATCTGGAGTACCTCAAGGGAGCATAATTGCTTATATTCTCTGTTTCATATATGTCAGTCATTTTCCTCAGTCATTTGCCTCCAGTCCAGATCTCAGAATTCGCTGACAAAGTTTTTCTCTACTATAGGTCACGGTCCACCAAATTAATTCAAAAATTTCTCCAATCATCACTGAACAGTCTAATTGACTGGTGTGCCTCAATGAAAAAAACAGACTGACTTGAAGCTCATTAACTGATCTTTAAAACCACCTCAAAGAAAAAATATTTTCTTGAATTCAACATAAAAGTATCCATTAGGAAGACAGAAATGAAAAATATATTAGGAACTTTTTTTACTCCACGTCTCAAGGGGAAAGAACATTGCAAAAATTTTGTACAAAGAGCGAACAGCAGGCTATTGCAACTCTGGAAGCTGCGTAACCTAAACATTAACACACGAAAGTCTAACTCTGGTTTAGAAATCATGGATCAGGCCACTATTTCTGCACTCAAAAGCTTGCTGGCTAAGTCATTCACAGGTGCTCGTCAATAGAATACAAAAACGTGCAACTTTTGCAAACATTACAACAAACCGTCTGTAACAGAGCTGACCCGCTCAGCACTTGCAAAAGCACTCTTGACAATGTCAGTTACTAAAACTTCTAGCCTCATACACCATAGACTAGTAGCTAAAAAGACTTGCTTATAATTTTGATCAACCAGACAAAATGAGGATCAATCCCAGTTCAAACTCAAATCCAAAACTCAAAACAAGAACTTCCACATTTTAAAGAGAAAGAAACGTTCCAACACCATTTTTGTCTCTTGAGTTTTCTCGTGTAACCCATCTATAGACTTAGGAAGTTTCGTTAGCCCTTAATGATGGTTAAACTCAGAAAAGGACAAAAATATTCAATAAATATAAATCAATTGCAAATTTTAACAAAACCTTGCTAAAATTTGTGATAATATTATCTACAAAACCATTTCATTGTCTCAAGAGACTATCCAGAATCCCTATTTCAAGCCTTAATTAGTTTCAATGGCTCATAAATATCGATAAACTTGGAACCTGATAAAAACTTGAAAATTGAAATTTTATCAAAAATTGCTGAAATTCGGAAGTTTAAAATTTTGATTCTAGAAACTATGCAGCAGCTTATTATAAAAACCTCGGAGGGGGTCCTTGTGCCCCCAGAGTTCAAGAGAACTTGAAAAAACTGCAAACAATTTTGAGAAAAAATGCTTAAATTTGCTATATTAAAATCCTGAAGAACATTCCATTGAAACTAGAAATTTTGCGGTAACGTATTATTGAAACCTACAGCACGCTCCTTGGCTCTTGAGGCTGAAGAAACCTTAAAAAGAGACACCAATTCAAAAATCTTGAAAAATATTGCATTTATTTATAAAAATTATTTAAATTCGTGTTATTTAAATCTTCAACAACATTCAATTACATTTAGAATCTATGCAGTTACAAACTATCAAATCCTAGAAGAGATTATTTTTTGCTTTTGGGGCTGAAGAAACCTAAAAAATGACAAAATTTTTCAAAAAACTGCAAATTTTATTAAAAAGTTGATAATGATTGTGATATCAAAAAGTCCAAAACTAACTTTTTTGGCCACAAAAAATTTTTCAGTACTTTTTTATCTAACCCTCTAAGAGGTTTTTTTGCTCCTGGGTTTTGAAAAACTTGAATAATTGCGAACGTCAAAAAGTTGCAAGTTTTGCCAAAAAATGCTAAAATTGCTGTTAAAATCTCCAAAAACCATTCTTTTACATCTACAAACTCTACAGTAATCTGTTCAAACCCTAGAGGACGGTCCTTGGTTCTTGAGTATGAAGAAACCTGAAACACGACAAAAATTCTCAAAAAAATTGAAAATTTCATGTTTATCAAAAAATGCTAAAAATTGTGATATTTAAATATTGAAAACTTCTCAATGGCCAATAAATTTTCCGTACCTATTTATCAAACCCTTAAGGAAGTTTTCTGACCCTTGAGGCTGAAAGGACCTGAAGAATGACAATAAAAGTCAAAATTCAAAAAGTGCAAATTTTGTCAAAGGATGCTAAAATTCGTGATGTTTAAACTATTTTAATAGCTTTTAAAGCTATGCACTAATCTATTATCGATCCCTAGAGGAGGTTCCTTGACACCTGGGGCTGAAAAACTCAAAAAAAGACAAAAAGTTTTAAAAATTTGAAAAAATAAAAATTAGTGTAAATTTGCGTGCTTTTGTTTGGATTACAGCTCATAAAATGTTCAGAAAAAGTACTTATGTCTTGCGAAAGACCTTTATCAACATAAACCAGCCTGATTTTTAGACTGGTTCAGAAAAAATCGAAAAATGACAAAAAAAAACAAAAAATTGCAACATTTTGGGCTCAAAATCTCCTAAAAATGATCTTTTAACCTTAAACTACAGCCTTCCCGGTTCATCACACTAAGCACTTGAAGGACTACTAAACGAGGCTAAGGGGCTCTAATAAAACTTAATGACCGCTGTGAGCTGCCTATTGATCCCATTTTTAAGGACGAAAAGTCAAATGCGTCGGACGAAAAATCGAATAAAAAACTACCAACAGTACTGATTTAATTGCTACAAACTTCGTTTGAGAGCAATTAAAAATGCAGTTGAAAAATCAGCTGACATGAAATCGTATGAAGGCCAACTCTTTCACTGTTTAGTTGTACAAATTGTTCTGCATTGTCATTGGTATTCTTCCACTCGTTCTTTTCCTCTGCAGGATTTCCATTTATATCTATATGCTAACACCTCTAAAGAAACTCAAGAACTTGAACACAAGAACCTGAAATTTGAATTTAGTTGTCCTTCCAATCGATCAGATCACCAAAATTTATCAGTTTTACGTTCTGAAAATATGTTTTATTGAAACGATGGAACTAAAATGAGTTGTGTTTGCTTTTTGTTCGCCAAAAATCGAACTAAATTTTTTTTGCCAAATATTCCTCTACTCTCCACATGCGTGTTTCTGATTACTTGTTCATGATTCATTATCAAAGTGAAATGCTCTCAAACAACCGCCGAGTTGTCTTCGGTAATAGCTAGATTACTTTTAGAAATGCTAGCCTGTATATAGTGGTCATGGGCTGTTAAGGATAAGCAGATGCATTTCTATTCTCTCAAGCGTTCCTCAGAAGCTTCAGCAAACTATACACAGATTACCCAAGGTCAAATGGATCACGCTAAAACTCATGAGAAAAACTGGCCGATACAGCACTGAAAAAAAGGTCGGACGAATTGCTCATCAGCGACCGGCGGCATCATTTGTTCCTTATTTGTCGGTGAGGGGGATAGTGTCGCTATTTGACTAGTAAGCTGAAGCGAATTAAGTTAGCAAATTAAATTCTGAATGAAAGAAAGAAACAGCTCAAGCAAAAATAACATCAAGCGTGAAAAATTCGCTCGAAAAGTCATGGTCAAACGGAAAATTCATCCTACAAAAATCGCATAGAAAAGACCAAAATGAGCGAAATAACCTAACTTTTTTTGAAGGCAACTATAAGAAATTTAAAATCGGATGAAAAAATTTGAAATGAGAGTCAAAAATTAATTGAGTTAAGCAATTAAGTTGATATTTTCCACTTTCCCCATGAGCTAAGTATGTGATTATGTTGGCTTAAACTGTTTTTAAAAGAAGCCATTGCAAGATGTAAATTACGCACTAGCTAATCTGAAGAATTGATATAAAGTTTAAATCTTGTGCAGTAATATGATGCCTATAACTATTAGATTTGTTGATTACAATTATGACCTCAATGCAAGATTATATTGGCTATAATTTCTTTTATTAACTTACTGCAGGCTACCTGAGATATACACAATTGTCAAATATCTACAAATTTTACATGAAAGTTACGACCGACAAAGATTTAGCGACTATAGTAGAAATAAAAGCAGGTTTATCATTGAATGGATGGCGCAGATATAATTGTGATATATATAATGAAGAAGATAGCTAAAGTTTAACAATAGATAGACATAATGTCCGGTAGAGTTACCGGTTGACAAGAAAATAAACGGATATTTATAGATCAATATATGTATTGGTGAGTTAGCACTGAATATTGCAGAACAGCTGGTTAATCGATATAACTAACTTAATCTATATATTATGAACTATGGCTGATTATAATATTGACACAAAAATTATTATAACCTTCAAAGAAACCCTGATCAACAAAATATACCACTGTACGACGCTTTATTCATATTCACTGGGATATTTAGTCTTCCAACCTAGGATTTCAAACTGAACCAATGAAAAATCAACCCTTACCAGATGAAATTGACCTCTTGATAAAGCAGCACGTACCTAAGGTTCAGTGTCAATCAGTACTGATTCAGAACAATTTCAGAGTAAATTCATGATTTAGTACTGATTCAGAAGGAATTCAGAACCAACTGTGAATTCACAGTTGGTTCTGAATTCCTTCTGAATCAGTAATAAATCATGAAATTACTCTGAAATTGTTCTGAATCAGTACTGATTGACACTGAACCTTATTTTTCCTTCTGATTTCTGAATTTCTCTGAATCAGAGTAAAATTCAGAAAAAATATTCTGTATTCTTCTGATTTAGAAGACAATTCAGAATGAATCACTGAATTAGCTCTGAATCAGACAAATTCAGTGCAAAATCTGACCTGAATTAGACTCTGACTCAGTACTGAATTCCAGTTAGGTACGGGAGCTCATATAACTCGAGGAGACGAATTTCAACAACAGTGGTCTATCTATTTGACATTATTGGACAGTTTCAATTCATTGGAACCATAAATTCACATCCACAAATGCATTTATAGTAAAGCTCATTAGCATTTCCGCATTTCTATAAATTATTGCAAAAATCAATCATTTGACATTAGTAGTAACTTTTTTAACTTATAAGGTCCTCATAAGGTACTTATTAGTCGAGTACTCAGTACATTTTGAAATATTATTTCTACACTGATCTGAGTCATTCAGTTTCTGAATCATGTTGGCCCAGCTTAAATAATCCTCAGGGTTTTTTCGATACCCAAAAACCTCAGCCCTTTTCAGAGAACAGTCAGTTGTTCGAAACGCTTTAAACCGAGTTATAGACCGCTTTCAATTCCATCATCATCATCTTCATCCATTTATTCCATTTTCAGATCCAGAATGCATCTATGATACCCAAGTCCCTACTACACACACTGATCGTCCAATGATCAACAGTCTATTTCGGGAACAAAAGCTGTTCCAACCTTGAGCTCATAAAGCTGTCGTCGATGGGGTGCTGGGCTCTCAACTCCTCCTCGGGAAAGTAAGAGGGTATCACGGGGGGCAGTTGAAACACAAACTTATGCAGGATAGCCGCCACTGGTATCGCCACTAGTGACACTGTGGTTAACAGGAGTGCAAACATAATGCCCCAAGTGGGCATCGGAGCTGCAACGGCCTCACCCTGCAACAAATACACAATATATAGAAAATAGCCACCAGACTGACAGAAAATAGTTGGGTAGCTTCAGACTTGTAGTCTGGAATATAAACCGTCCACCTTCGGTCGATTTTTTCTCGAACGACTGGCAAGGCAATCAATTTAGAAGGGGCATAGGGTAGAGAAAAACTTCTGACTAGGGAGGGCTTCAAACCCGCGACTTCCCGGAGGAGAGTCCTCTGCATTAACCGCTAACCTATATGGGCTATAAATGTTCCCCTCACAATCGGTTCTATTTTAGCAACAGACTTAGTTTCTGACTCAATTAAAATAAAAAACATAAACCGACTGATGTCGGAAGAACTTCTCTCGAAGGATAGGCGGGTAGAAAAACATTTGCCCCCACCGGGATTCGAACCATTGCCCTCCCGCTTCATAACCATAGGCACTTCCCATTGTGCTACTTCGCCCTATTGATTGCAACGCTGCAACCGGCTTATATTAGCAGCAAGCTTTACTTCGGCGTGAGAGCAATAGAGATCACTCAAAAATGAAGAACGAAACCGTGAAAAAGTCACCTGAGAAGTCAAAGAATGTTCTAGAAGAAAAGCGCAAAATAGTCAGGCAAAAAATTTGCATAAAAATACTAACACGTTTACAATAATTGCTATGAACTTCGTTCAAGAGCAATTAAAAAAAATTTAGCGTGATAAAATCACCCGAGAAGTGAAATCGAAAGAATCTTCAAGAAGAAAACGGTCACGCAAACTTTTTGCACAATTACTAATAATTAGTAAACGAGCAATTAGTAAACGTTTACACTAATTACTAATTGCTTACTTCGTTCGAGAGCAATTAATAAGACGTAAAAAAGTAAGAAAACAAACTGTGATGTCTCAACTTGATCTGGACTTAGTCTTGCTTTCGGACGCTGCCTTTAAACAACCTTAAATTAGGTAAGGGCATAATCAGTTGGTCGTAAATGCTCAAATTAAAGCAATTGAATCGATTTTGAGTGAGGAAAGTCAATGAGAAAGGGGGTAGGTTAATATATACTACAAATAAGGTTTAAAGTGAAAAAATGGCACTAGTTTCGGCGCACTAATCATTTGACATTTAGTATTAAATCGCCGCTAATTGAGTTCAGCTGCTTGAAATTCTGACTGGGAGAGAACTTTAGATCACTTTAAACGCCGAAAGTCAAGGGCGCAAAAGTAACTCGTAAAGTAAAAAACGGTCCAGCGAAAATTTTGCATAAAAAACAGACGATAGAATACCGGAAACGACACGAAGAGTCGTGCAATATAATCTTTAAATCAGAAATATCGAAGAGAAAGAGCCAGTGTTCCAACGAAATCGGAAAAATCAAAGAAAAAAATGAAATAACTAATAGAACTATAGTGTTTTGAAAAAAGCAGACACACTTATTAATTTAAAGGCGTGAGTTGGTGGTGGGGTAGGTAGATAAGATGGGGAGTGGCTTGGTAAATGATAAAGGGGGTAGCTTGGGTGCGGGGGTAGGTTGGTGGGGGTAGTTAGTTGGGGGGGGGGTGTAGTATGTACGGGGGAGGGATAGTTTGATTGGGGGGGGGGGGGGGTTAGGTAGGTGGGGGAAGTAGAGATGTGGCGGGTTGTAATTGGGACAGGGAGGAGAGACTCTTGGGAAGAAAACTTCATATCATAGCCATTTGACCTTGAACATTAGCAGCAGTACTTAATCACTATGTATTACTAACTAAGCTACTGTTAAAGTCCAGTGTTCGAAAACAGAAGTCAATGTTCGAAAGCGAAATTCAAATGTACAAGTCAACTTGCGTCAGCTAAAACACCCGTAGAATCTCAATACTCCTTTTCACAAAAAGACTTACACGTTTAAAATAATTGCTTAGCTTTGAGGGCAATTAATAATTCATGCATATTCACAAACCAATCGCGCAAATGAGACTGAAAAATGACATCACGCACACAACTTGAAAAATTGCATGAATCAGCAAGAACTCAATTACAATTCAAAGCATTTGCATTAGAAAACAAAAAAGCGTCCAGATGACTAGAAAGGACTTTGACAATCACTTAACAAACCGATCAAAATACTGCAAAAACAAACAACTTCAAAATCAAAGGCAAAGTACCGCACACAAAGAAAAAGCACTTTCGAAATAGCCATTTTTTTCTCAGACACCGTTTTCTCACTGCACTTTACAATAAGAGCGGAAACTTTCACGCGACCGTGGTTGACTGAGGGGTCAAACATTTAAGATTAAAAACCGCAGCATGAAATTATCTCAAAACAGTCTTGACGAATCGCATACTTAGAGACTAGTAAGATGTAAGAATCTAAGAGAGCTGTTCGGTCACTTAATGCCCTACGGGTGTTACCTATTTATCTATTGATTAAATTTCGGATAAACATTGATTTGGATAAATATTGATTAAAATTTCACTGATTAAACAAAAAAAAACTCGAGTCAAATGGACTAAGAATGAATTGAGAAAACCATTTAGAAAAAAATCAGATGAAAAAAATAGAAAGAATGGTTAAAAATCCTTGTCGAAATGCCACATGAGAACAAAAACACTAGCAAACACGCAAATTTTTATTCAACCACCACTTTCTCACTCTACATTAAAATTTGAGAGTAAAAACTTAACGCCGCAAAACCACTCACTATTTTGCTCCACTTCGTATTTCGGCGTGACCAAAATCACTACTCCAATTTGACATCAAAATTCATGAAAATGTGCGAAGAACTTATAGCAGGACAAGTCCTGAAATACAATCCGAAGAATTGAATGAAAACTCAGAACTATTGTAGCTGACCAGCAGATCAATTGAACAACCCCAGCCAAACAATCAGAAAAGTCGATTAACTAAAATAATCAAACTAAACAAAAACGTTAGCATTGCCAATACTTTAGAAGATTTTAAACTGAAAGCAAAATTTGATCAAATTCAAATTACTCATTCAAATCACCCATGAACAAGAGTTCAAAGAGGTTTAATTACCACTTAATGTAAAAATCGAGAAATATGCAAATGTATCAAAAAAATTGAGAAGTGCAAAAACTAAAACTTTCGCATTGAAAACCATTTTTTGTCTCTGGAGTTCTGTTACATAACATATCTTCAAGACGCAAAAAGTTTCATTGGTCAGTAAAGATCGTTAAGCTCAGAAAATGACAAAATTCAAAAACAAAAACGCAAAATTTTTAAATATTGATTAAATTCCCAATATTAATATCTTCAGAACCAATTCATTGTCTCTTGAGATTATCCAGTATCTCTATTTCAAGCCTCGAACAGATTAACTGGCTCAAATTTCGATAAACCTGAAAAATAATAATTTTCAGAAAATTTGAAAACATTTTCAATTGTATTTAAAAAAGTTTCGATAATTTGCGACAATTAAATATTGAAAACCAATCCATTACCTCTAGCAACAACGCAGTAACATAATAACAAACACTGTTGAAGAGTTTCATTGTCCACTGGAGAGAGCAATACTTAAACATACCCGGCAGATTGCCGGAAAATAGCCGCCGTTGATTCCAATAAGCATGATTGGGATTGAAAGAATAGATATTGAAAAAAAAAAGATTTTTGTAAAAAAACATTTTTAAGTCCAATTTATTGTGATGGCATTTCGTCGTTGAACATACTTCTGTTTCTTAGAGAGAGGCTACAGGTGCTACTATCAATACCAATTAGCATTAGAGATGGTAACTAAGACTTATAGGAACGAAGTTCAAATAGCGGGCATCTAAAATTGGGCTTTATGGGTTTATCCCGTTTCTATATTTTTATACTGACTCTGTTCACTTTGAATTGCTTTGCTGAGCAACTGATGTTGAAAATCACTTTTAGCAGAATGAGAGAAACTAGCCTAGAGAAGTCAAAAAGATTTCACTCAAAATGTTGAAAAAGCTGCAAACTCAGATAAAGCGAAACATTATTTTGTTCGACGAAGTAAAAAAAAAAATAGGAGCACTATAATAGCCGGTGAGAAGATGAGGGCGGTTATTAAAAACAAAAATTTTGAGACGCCAAGTTTCGTAAAAAAATGATTAAATTCGTGATATTAAGATATTGAAAAGAAATCCATTATCACTAGAAAATATACAGTAATCTTTTTTTCAAACCTTATCGGAGGTTACACGGCCCTTGAGGCTACAGAAACTGAAAACTGACAAAAAAAATTGAACAGTTGCAAAAATTAGTATCATTTTTCCGTGTTTCTGCTTGCACTATCAAAACAAAAAGCTCAAACAATGGTCATAAAAAATAACCTTATCATGCAAGGGATCGCTATCAGCTTTAACAACAATGGGATCAGAAACTAAACATGACATTATAAATTTTACTTTGAACCTTTCTAGCAGCTTAAGCACCCGAAACACTTGAACGAATACTTACGCTACCTTAGAGCTTGTAGTGGGACTTGAAAGACACTGGGCCTTAACTGTTTTGAAAGATGAAAGGAAAAGTGCGTGAAAACTTCTTACAAAATAAAGAACTGAGCAAGTCAAGTCCTGAAATACAATCCTATATGAATTAGATGAAAAACGCAGAACTACTGTATCTGACCATTAGATCAATCGAACCATGCCAGCCAAAAAGACAACCAACCTCAAAAGTTGATAAAATAAACTAACTTAACAAAAATTTAATTATTGGTAAAACTTTTAACGCTTTTACTCTGAAGGCCAAATTTTATCCAATTCAATCTACTCATTAACCCACGCACAAGGCTTTTACACTTGAGAAAAACTCGAGAACGATACAATGTATCAAAATTCTTAAACATGAACTTTTAACCTTTAATTTCGGCCTACCTAGAAACTTCAGCACACGAAGCACTTGACTACTACGCTACCTTACGAGCTTCCAATGAAACTTAAAAGACACTTGGCCTGACCTGTTTTGAAACAAAATTGCGTGAACATCTTACAAAATAAAGAAATTAGCAGGACAAGTCCTGAAATACAATCCTATGAATTGGATGAAAAACGCAAACTACTGTATCTGACATTAGATCAATTGAACAATGCCAGCCAAAAAGACAACCAACCTCAGAAGTTGATAAACTAAAATAAACAAACTTAAAAAAATTTAATTATTGCTAAAGCGCTTAGGGCTTTTACACTGAAGGCCAAAATTTATCCGATTCAATGTACTCATTAACCCCCGCACAAGCCTTGAAAGCGGTTTATTTGCCTGTGAAGGTAGAAAAACCCGAAATGACAAATGCTGCAAAAAAATTGACTGCAAAAAAAATTCAGAAAAAATTGTCAAATTTTGCAATAAACTGTTCAAAAACCTTTTTTGTCTCTGGAGGTCTCTCAAATAGATAATCTGCAAGACCTAAAAAAGTTTCATTGGCCTGTATGAATAGCTCAACACAAAAAAATGAAAAAAATTTAAACAATTGCAAATTTCACCAAATGCTGCTAAAATCCGTTATAATATCTTCAGAACAATTTCATTTTATTTAGAGACTATCCATTATTTCTATTTCAAGCCTAAAAAAGTTTTGCTGGGTCACAAAGATCGGTAAACCGGGAACATTAAGTTCTAGAAAATTTGAAAATCAAATTTTATCCAAAGAAAAATACTGTGAACCATTCAGTATGAGAACGTAGAAGAGGTTGCCTGGCCACTGGCGAGAGATATTCTTAAATAAAGAAAAAAAATTTTCGAAAACATTGAAAAAAATTGCAACTTTTATTTTTAAAAAATTCTAAAATTCGTGATATTAAAATCTTGAAAACCATTCCATTACATCTAGAAACTATACAGTAAGCTATTATCAAACTACAAAGGAGGTTCTATGGTCCCTGAGGCTGGACAAACTCAACAAGAGACATAAGTTGTCAAATATTTAAAAAAAATGGCAGAAAGTATAATCATTTTTTGCGTTTATGTTCGCAGTACAAAACATATAGCTAATAAACTGGTCAAAAAATCATCATATCCTGCAAAAGAACTTTATCAACTTGAACAAACGTCAATTCAAGACTAGTCAAACAAAAAACTCGAAAAATGACGAAGAAAAAAAACGTGAAAAATTGCACCATTTGGGCTCAAAAACTTCTTAAATTGAGCTTTTCACCTTGAATTTAGGCCGTCTTAGCAGCTTCAGAACTTTAAGCACTTGCAAGACTACTAAATCTACCGTAGGGCTTCTAATGAAACAAAGCTCACAGGGCTTGGCTTTACCTGTTTATTCCGCTTCGAAAGATCGAAGTCATAAAAATTGCGTGAAAACATCTTACAAAAAAGACAGAGCCCCAATGCAATCCAATTCTTGGACTGTAAAAAGACAGCTTCCCAATACAATTCAAATTCCTTGAATTGTAAGAAACCAAGGACACCGCAATGTAGCTCCGCTCAGCTTACAGCTTCGCAGCTATAATGAATGAAATCCACATTCGAATTCTATTTTTCAAATCGAGGATCGAATCCAGAACTCACAATTTCTTTGTCGTATCTGAAGTAGGTAATACCATCAGTGGCAACATTGCACAAGAATCCAAGTAGAATGACACTCATTACACAGGGAGAGATGTACTTCCAGCAGAGCATAAAGAGAACACTCGGTTTCTCTCCACACATCAGGTAGATGTCCTCTGAGAATCTCCTCACTCCGTAGAAGTACCCAACCGCTATCACCTAGTCACAAACGCAAAGCTTACAGTCCGCATATTATTGTGGTAGTTTTTGTTTTATCGGACATGTTCCCCACAGTCAACAAATTTTTTGTTTGCATTACTATGTCTGAACAAACAACAGAACTCTTTCGCGCCACTAATTGATGGAGGAGGGACCAGCCAGTAAAACCAACAAAGGGACATGATAATGTGCGATTGTACATAATAATACGACTCCGCTCATCAACATTCATTATTAAATATCTACCAAATCTAGCAGAGATAAGAAAAAGTCAAAATAATAATGGGTAGATCATGCTTTGTAATTTAAAACTTGATGTTTTCTCGAATTAAAACAGACATATATAACAGTGAGACTAATAGCAGTCTGGTTATTTTTCTTCCATCAGAAGGAGAAACATGAACACAGTAACACATTTCCCACAGTAACACATTTAGTTGAAAAAATAAATGAAAAGTTATACAATTTCTTGAGCAGCAAAAATAAGATTTTGAATTCAACTGAGTGAGGCTGAAGCTCTTACGCCTATGAACAGCCCTTCACATCATAAATTGGTCTCCTAAAGTTGCGGCGAATCGCATACTCAAAGACTAAAATGCAGCAAGGCTCTGAGAGTACTTAATGTCCTCCGGACTTTGCCTGTTTATCCTATTTTTGAGGGCGAAAAGTCAAATGGTCAGACAAAAACTCTGTAGCAGGAAAAATCGTAAAACATAGTTTGTCGATTGCCAGAAAAAAGCCGCAATAGCTTTGTAGATATGCAGTCTCGAAAATAGTAAAAAAAAAGACAGAGCAAAAAAAAACTAATTTCATTAAAGGACGAGATATCTTTTGCTGTATTTTGATTAAGAATCTGTATAAGTTATTGCTGCCTCTATTAACTACTCTCAAAAATCCTTCACTAAGAGTGACACACACTCCCTTGACCTTTTGTCTCTTTGAATTGAAGCAAAGAAAAGTCAATTTCAAAGCGAGGAAGTCAGTTTTGAGAGGGAGGTAAGTCAAGTGTGACCAAAAACTTTATCACGCGAATGGACAAAAAACTCGCTACATTAAGAGCGAGAAATGACGTCACACATGCAATTCAGTTGAAATTGCATGATCGAATGAACAAAAAGTGGCTGTGACGTCATATGGTCGTAACAAAAATCATGACGACAAAATAAAAAAACATAACAGGACAAGTCCTGAAATACAATTCAAAGAATTGAATGAAAACTTCAAAAGAACTCTATCTGACCAGCAGATCAATTGAACAAAGCCAGCCAAAACACAAACAAAATCATCTCAAAAAATTGAGAAACTGAAACAATCAAACAAACTAAACAAAAATATACTCATTACTAAAACTATTGAAGTTTTTTTCCCTTAGGCAAAAATTCATCCCTTTAAAAATCCATGCTTCAAAAATATGTTCAAGACAATTTTTTGTTTTTGAAATCGGTCTAGTATGATATCTGCATGACCTGAAAAAATTCACTGGCCCCTGAATATCGATTAACCCAAAAATGACCGAAAAATGTAAAAAATGAAATCAAATGCAAAATTTAAAAAAAAATTGCTGAAAATTGGTGATATTAATATCTTCAGAATCATTTCTGTGTCTCTAGAGGCCATCCATTAACCGAATTCTAAGCATTAAAAATTTCATTGGCTCAAAGATCGATAGGCAATAATTTTTAGAAAAAATCCCAAATTTCAAAAAATAGAAATTTGTTCTATCAAAACCTTGAAAACCATTCAGTTGCCCCCTAGCAGCTCTCTAATAACATATAATCACAGCCTGGATGAAGTTAGCTGGCTACTGAGTCAAGAAAAACTGAAAATAAGACAAGTGTTTTGAAAAAACTTTAAAAAAATTGCAAATTTTATCAAAAAATTTCTTAAATTTCGAAAAGCTAATCTGTTGATAACAAATCCATTGAATCCAACAATCATGCAGTAACTTTTCATCAGAATGCGGATTAGGTTTCTGGCACTTGAGAATGGACAAATATCAAAAATTGACAAAAAGTTTAGAAAACCTTGAAAAAATTGCAAATTTTGTATTAAAAAAATGCCAAAATTCGAGACCTTAAAATGTTGAAAACCAATCCATTATTACTACAAATCATGCAGTGCTCTATTGTCAAACCAAAAAGGACATTTGCTGGCCCCTATAGCCGGAAAAACTCAAAAAATGACAAAAATTTTCAAAAAACTTGAAAAAAATTGCAAAAATTAGTATCATTTTGCATGTTTGTATTAGTAGTACCAAAACATATAGCTCCTAAAATGGTCAAAAAAAGTTATTTTGTCTCGCAAAAGGCCTTGATCATTTTTCAAAAACTTCAACGTAGGACTAAAACTAAAAAAAAAAACAGAAAATTCACAAAAAAAAACATGAAAAATTGCAACATTTTGAGCCCAAAAACTCCTAAAAATGACCTTTTAACCTTTAATTAAGGCCATCCCAGCAGCTGCACCACTCTAAGCACTCGAAGGACCACTGAAGCTCACTTTGGGCCTCTAATGAAACTTAATGCCCGCTGGGCTTTACCTGTTTATCCCGTTTTGAAAGATCAAAGTCATTGAAAAATGTGTGAATACATCTTAAAAAAAAAAACACAGCGCCCCAATACAATTCAAATTCTTTGAATTGTAAAAAACAAGAGAAGGCCAATAATAGCCGCAGCTATCGCTGTGCGGCTATTAAAAACGTAGAGTCGAAGGTGTGAATATCAATCCCTTTCGATTGATGGATTCAGAAGATACCATCTACGCACCATTGATAAACCTGCATCGATTTTAAAAGCACTGGTAGAAAATTGAAAAAAACGCGAAAACAGCAGTCAGATGCTTACTGCAATTTGACTTCTCATTGTCTTTAAAAATAGAATTCAATATCTGGAAAAAGGTGGCTCCCCAATATAATCCCAATTCTTTGGATTGCAAACACTACACTGATAACAACAACAGCTTCACTGCTGGCTTGCGCGGTTAACAACAACAAATTGTCGCTAATGTTACCCCATATGGGCAAAAATATCTAATTTTGGTCGAAAAACATAAACCGACTAATGCCTCTCGAACGACAGGTGGTGCAATTTAATTCACGGGCTGCAGCCTAGATAATTTTTTCTTTATGGGTGCAAAAACAAATGACCACGCGAACAAACTTCACGCCGCAAAACCACTCGCTTTTTCGCTCCACTTCCTGTTTCGGCGTGACCAAAATCACTACTCCAATTTGACTCCAAAAATCATGAAAATGTGTGAACAGATCTTAAAAAAAGCGCCCCAATACAATTCAAATTCTTTGAATTGTAAAAAACAAAGCACCTAATAGCCGTTTGAGAGGCTGACGGCAGTTATTAAACACGTTTACAGTAATTGCTACGAACTTCGAGAGCAATTAATTACACAAAATTAAACAACAACGCCGAATGCTCAACAACTTTAACCGTCAATAGATCCACAAAAAAATAAACGCAGACACAGCAGACCGCCGGAATATAGCCACCGTTCACCCTATTGACCAATGTTGGGATTGAAACAGTTAGAGAAAAATAAATATTTGACGCCAGCATCGTTTAAGTGTCAAAAAATTTCTAAATTGGTCCGCAGTTTCATAAGGTTTTATGAACATGGTGAATTCAGCACCTAAAATGAAGGACATCAAACTAAATATTAATAGCAGTTAGGAGTTACTCTAGGGAAACATGAGTGAGGTAAGTCAAAAATTTAAAATAAAAACCTAACCATCAGCAACTAATTCGAACTTTTTTGAAGTCAATCTTATAACCCTACTTAGATTGCAAACGAAGAAATTAGAAAAGAAAGAGTTCTTGAAAACCAGAAAAATACGGACTTTGGAAAAGTAGTGATGTCAAAATTATGAAAGCAAAAACAAGAAAAAAAACCAAACACATTTCCCTTCTTTAGATTGGATACAAAAAATGCGCAATAAATTAATTTTTGAAGCCCAAGGAACACAAAAAAAGAAACGAATTACAAACCTGCAGACTAAACTAAAAAAGCGATCTGGCGAAATGCGAAGGCTTTTTAGATATTGTTATCAAAATGATTAAGAACACATACTCGTATATTGAAACGATTGCCAACATTATAAAATTTAACGCTGAGAAATCATGTAACTTATATTTATTAGTTTTAACAGAGACAAACATTACGACCACTGAAGGCAATATTCAGACATTCTAAAATTATTTTCAAACAATGGTAACCCAGTCAATAATAAGATAAGCTACAGACAAAACGAATCAATGGAAAATTTAGCCTTGCCAATGAAGGCCAATGACAACTGTCATTAGTAGGACTAAGTGACAAATA
Source organism: Convolutriloba macropyga (assembly GCF_964194025.1). NCBI lineage: Eukaryota > Metazoa > Xenacoelomorpha > Acoela > Convolutidae > Convolutriloba > Convolutriloba macropyga. The sequence goes on along the minus strand of NC_134474.1, from coordinate 72,026,316 downwards.
GAAGAACAAATAAGGCTCAACCTCAAAAATTCAAAATTATCAAAACAAAAAGGCAAAATCATAGAAACCAAATACCATTAAGAAGCTAACATAAAAAGTCAATCTATTAGCAATTCAAATCGCCCAGTAACCTATGAGAAAAAAGAACAGCAAATACGCTACAATAAAAAAATACTATTTTGTGAAAGCACAGAAGGTGGAACTTTCTCAGACGACCATAAAAAGAACAAAACGTAGGAAATTAAAAATTCCCGAAAATTTTCTTGAAACCACGTAGTGTTAGAGCTATGAACACCAGCAACAACAAACTGCAACCGCAAATTGAAATCACTTATGTTCTACTGGAAGAACGATCAGATTGTCATTAATTGAGCTAAATCACAAGAAAACAAAAATGACAATAAGGAAAAAGCAAAAAAATCAACCATCTTTGTAACCAAGTCGCGTTAAAGTTAAAAAGTCCTAAAAGTTGATAATGAACATATCTCATCCAATGATACTTTTCGTGCTGAAATCTCTTAAGGTGCTACATATTAACACTCGTTCTCTCAGAAACACTATAATGACCTAGAGGCACTTACACTAAGTCAGCAACAACCCCCAGAAATCTTAGCTCTCACGGAAACATGGTTAAATCCTAATGATGAACCCAACTGCTTCGCTCTTCCAAATTACACAGTGTTTAACAAAGCTAGAGGCATTCGTGGTGGAGGCGTAATGATACAGTGTTCGAAGTGTGTCTCTGTTGTTGATGAACTTGACTCTCCGTTTGAAGAACGCCTGTTCATAAAGGTCAAATACCATTAATATATTTTTGATAGCTGTGATTTAAAAGCCACCGAGAATACAAAAACTGTTTTTTATCGATAAACTTGATCAATTTTTGGAAATTTTATCAAAGGGTTTGCCTGTCCTGATTATTGGAGACATCAAAAAAGACGTACTAAAGCAAAACGATGCAACTCTAAGATATCTAGCAACTATAGAAGCAAACGGATGCAACTTCTTAAACAACAAGATAACTCGTCCTGCCTCAAACGGAGGGTCATGCTTAGATCATGCTATCTACAAAAATTTTGATTTAGGGATGATCTCTGTAAAAGTTCTCATGCATGAAAATTATAGTGATCATTTCCCTGTGCTTTACCTAGCGGATCTCAAATCAAAGAACCATTCTTCCAGAAAATATTATACTTTATGAGACACCAGTTATCTTAAACCACATGAAAGCATCAATACACTTTGCGAGTGCCTTTATCATGTTCTTAATAACAAAGAAATAACTAGTTTTGGGACTTTTCATCCCACCTTCATCGAAGTTTTAAACAAATATGCGCCGATAAAACGCGTAGCTCCATCAAAAGTTTTCTACCGACCGAAATATTTAACTAACAGGATAATTAATTTAATAAACAAGCGAAACCAAGTGCACCGTAAATGGAAAAACAGCAAAACTCCACATTATCTCCAAAGGTTTAAAGAATTAAGAGTACGTGTAGAAAATGAACTAAAAACGAAAAAATTTTATTTCCCTAAATTCAATAAATGTAGTGGTGACACAAAACAAATATATAAACTCTTGAATCACTTGAGATGTAAGAGTACTGATGCAGGTCGAATTGATCATCTCTGCTTAAAGAAAAGCGGTATAATCAATGAAGATATCCAGATTGCAGAAAAATTTAATGAGCATTTCTATAATATTGCGGAGATATGGCATGGCACTATAAAAGAATCAAATGTCAGTCCTTCAAAGTTGTTAGAACTTTTTTTTAGAATGATTTTTCAATTTGGCTGAGACCCAGAACTATTTCGGAAATAGAAAACATCATCTGGTGCTGATCACGTAAGCAATATAATCGTTAAAAGCTGTTACCGGCAAATAGCGCCTGTTTTGTCTAGTGTTATTAACAGTTCATTCAAAACAGATTTTCCCATCAGAGTTGAAGCAACCAATTATAATACCACTTCACATGGGTGACTGCAAAAGCGATCTGAATAACTATCGTCCAATTTCTCTTATCATGGTTTTCAGCAAAGTGTTTGAAAGAGCAATGTACAACAGAGTATACTCATTTGTAAAAAGTTTTGATCTTTTGCACAAAAAGAAGTTTAGGTTTCGAAAAAAGCATTTGACAGTCGACGCTATTGCAGAAATCACGGAAAAATTAAGAGAAAACTATCAATCGCATCACAGCATTACCCTATTTTTGGATTTATCAAAAGCCTTCGATTGCATCGATCACGCCATTTTGTTGAAGAAGCTAGATTTCATTGGTATCAGAGGACCATGCAAAGAATGGATGAGCAGTTACTTATAAGATAGAATGCAATTTGTTTCCTGCAATGGCATTTATTCTAACCGGAAACCACTTAATTGTGGGATACCCCAAGGGTCAGTATTAGGTTCTCTTCTTTTTATGCTCTACGTAAATGATTTACCGCTTGTCTGTAAGACCAGCGAAGTTTTTCAGTTTGCTGATGACACAAACGAGACTGCCATCAAGTGCTCCCATGAAAAACTAACGGCAGACATCGAATCTGTGTCCAATTGGTTCGATAGCAACAAGCTTAAACTAAATATCAAAAAAAAACAACACAGGTCAACATATCACTAGGAAGTGCCTCTAGTTCACCCCTTGTTTTGAACGGCGTCGAACTAAAAATAGAAAACTCATGTCGTTATCTAGGCGTAATCATTGACAATAAACTATCTTTCAAGCAGCAGGTAAATTGCATGATCAATAAACTCAGTAGACAATGTGAAATACTGTTTAAGCTAAGACACTACGTTCCCCGATTGCTTTACTACAGTACTATCAAATGAAAATAAAGCCAATAATTCAATATGGCCTTTTAGTATATGGCTGTACATCTTATACAGCCCTTGTTCCTATTGAAGATATGCAAAGAAAAATTATGCGTATAATTCATTTTAAATCATTCAAAGAGAGCGTTTTCGAGATAATGCTAGAAACTAATACCCTGACAGTTCATGATCTTTATGTTTATGAGTTAGTTAAGTTTTTGTAAAGTAAAGTTTTTGTCACGATCTATCCTCAAGATGCACGCAGAAAGTGTTCTGAACAATTTATTTTCTTTTGAAAAAACAAGCATTTATTCAACCAGAATATCAACTAAAAACTATCTAAGTGTTCGAATGACAAAAAATAAACTACAGCACTGCTCTATAAAGTATCGTGGAAGTAAACTGTATAACCTTTTGCATGACAATTCCATCATCGACGATGAAGATCTTACCAATCAAAACTTTTCGTCGACTGTTCATAGGAATAAAGAAAACTATATTTTAGGAAATCTAGAGCTGTCAAGGGAAGTATTCGGTCTGTAGTCGTAGAAATAATCATTCGCCATTCTTCAGTTATCTATCATAGTTTCTAGGACTCTTTCTTCCTTAAAATATAATTAATCAAAAAGTTTTTGGGCTAATTTTTGGGAACCCTGTTATCCCTGATGCGTCTTTTGCAAATTAAGTTAAACTTGAAACAAAAAATAAGGTTCGATTTCTGCAGTCAAAATTTGATTTTTCCAAGTTCTTAAGATGTTTTTTAGGAATTTTTCTCTCCTAATATGCATTTTTGTCAAGAATTCCCTTTTTTCTCTCTTTATTACAGAACGAAGTTTAGGAGTTCGCTTATGTCAGCTCTTATATACCATAGAACTCGGAAAACAGAAGTGAGTTATGATTTTTTAAATTTTGAATGAATTACACTTTGTTTTGGAAATTCTTTTTTTTAGAAGTGAATAATATTTTAAAAACGCTTCTCGTCCATGATGAAATTAAAAAAGGTTTCTGGTCCTTCTGGGCGCGCTGTGAAGTAGGTCGAATGACCCCGTTGCGTATCCTATCCTTGCTTGAAGTTCAATATACTCTACTGATTGTGCTATTTTATTTAATTTTTCTTATTTTGTACTTATTTTTATTTATACTTTGCAAGCGAGGATAAATTAACTCTCTCTGTCTCTCTCTCTCTCTTTCTTTCTCTGAAATAAACTGGAATGACCAATTTAATTCAATTTTGCCTCAATAAAAAAGCCGATGAGGGTTGTAATAAATTACATTCAGTGACGAGACAGCAATACAAGTACGGGAAAAACTGAAAATATAATTTGTTTTTGAGGACCAGTACTGTTGGTCTCTAAAACCATTAGCTAAGAACCGAAACCATTCGATTCTTTCATATATGCCACCATAGAAAGCGGATAAATTATGAATCAAAAGGTATTTTTTGAAACCGACGGGTTAATTCAAAAAACCATAAGCTGCCCATTGAGATGTACACGCAATTGCATCTATACACCATAAAAAGATCTGTATACAAACTAAGCAACAATTAAGCATTGACGGAAAAATACAACAAGAAACATGAGTCAAATTGCCGCACGTAAGATAAAAACAAAAAAATCGTTAAACTTTATAAATTTAACATAGCCGGCAGATTGCCGGGAAAGCCGCGGAAGAATATATTTGCGTGCCGTATAATAGAGATAGAAAAAGATACAGATCTAAATTGGAAAAAAACGACTCCGCTCAAAAAGCTAAGTAAAAACATTCAACGATAAATTAATACAGCATGTTAAAAATCATTCGACAGAAGCCTTTTTATTAGGGACTCTTACTGCAAATAGGAGTACCTTTAAACTTAAAACAATTCAAATTAAACTTAAGCTTAATTCAAATTGCAAAAGACATTTTACTGAGTGAGGTAAGTCACATATGATCAAAATCTAATCACGCAAATGATCTTCAAACCTTTGCTAGAAAAAGACTAAGAATTGACGTCACCCTCGCAAACGCCGTTGGAAACATTCAGAAACATCGACTTTTTTAGCTTTGCGTTGTGAACAAATGCAAAACGAAAACGAGCGTCAGACGACGAAACAAAAAACATAGGAAAAATTCCGGAAGCGACTCAAAGCATCGAACCTTAACAAATAACCGTAATTTCAGCTGAAGCCATTACCTTTGTATTAAGCCATTAACTCATTATATCCCCAGGTCTGATCTAAATATTGGTGGAATTTACACCACTGTCACCAAGGGAAAAAATACAGCAAAATTTTATATTATTGAGAACGTTTGGTAAAGTTAAAAAAGTCCGAAATAATTAGCATATATTGCTAGTTCAAAATACTGCTAGACTGAAAAACCTGACAAGGCTGTCAATTGTCCTCAAATAATTCATTGTTCTAAGGTCAAAAAGATCGCGAAAGCAAACGGCAGATAATAATCTTAGAGAATAAGTTAAACTTTAAAAAAAAAGAATGCTCAAATTTAAGAACCAGAAAACTACTACAATTAGATTTCTAATCAATGCAATTCAGACAAAAACAACCAATACTTCTGCCTTGATGTATAAATTTTAGATAAAATGATTACATACTAATTCAAAAACTAAATTAATCATAGAAAAGACATAAGAAACAGAGTAATAATCAAAGGCAAAAAAAAACGTTTAAAAACAATACCAAGGCCTGAAGAAAATTGCAATAAACAGTAATCAGTGGAAAGTTTGGAAAATGCTTTCTAGCAAACTCTCAGTACTGCCTTATGTTGAAAGAAATCAATTGCAAACCAAAGAAATTACGAAAATCTATGAAAATTCTGAACTCATTCAATTTTTCAACTGAAAAAATCAATATAACGAAAATAAAAGAAGGTACCAGGACAAAGCAAGAATGATACAAAATAGAATGTGAAGAACATGGACATAATGTAAGGAACGCCGCAACAGAAAGATTAATTCTTGATTTTTGAAAGTTGAAAATCAAATTTAAAAAATCAAGAAAAACGAATATATTTCATTGTTCAGCGGTCGAGACATAGGAAACACAACGAGTCGTCCGAAACAGAGACATAGAAAAGACAACGAGTCGTCCAAGACAAAGATCCATCTTCCTGAACAGAAAAAAAAACAGAATTCAAACATACGAAACATTGAAACATTTTGCAAAAAATGTTCAATAAATTTTTCAGACTGCATTTATGAAAAAAAAATTCTAACTCCTTTTCAAAAACCTAACGCTAAAAAATGATTGCATTTTTATTAAAACAAAATTAAAGTCTCTCCTGTTGCACAACAAAAACTATTTTAGTAATCAAAACCAAAATACAAAATAATGAGAAAAATTTGAAAAAAAACTACCAAAATCGGATTAGCATATGTACAATTTTAATAAACAAAATTACATCGAGGTAAAAGAGGCGTTGAGTAAATGAATTCTCAAAAGAGGTTGCGATTTTAACTGATTTTGACAAAAAGACGGCAGAAAGATCCAATCATTTCCAACTAACGTCGGGCGAACTGCTCTAAAACGACCGGCGAGCGGTTGGCTTCGCCAGTAGCTAGGCAGTTTAGTGAGGCTAGCTTTAGCTTAATTGCAGGGGCGTAAGTGAGAACAGCGGGGTGCGAGTGCACTTGAGGCTGATGAAGTGGCAATATTCGGGGGAAGTCAATCTCTAAGAACCGCCCTTCGCACCATAAGTTTAAGTCACCAAAACAGACTCTGTGAATCGCATACCTGAAGACTAGTGAGCTGAAAGTCCCTAGGAGCATTTAATGCCCGCTGTGCGCTACCTGTTCATCCCGTTTTTGAAGACGGAAAGTCAAATGCGTTAGACAAAAAATTGGTCAAGCGAAAAATCGCATAAAAAAGACCTAATATAATCGCTACAAACTTTGAGAGCAATTCAAATTGAAGAAATTACAAGAAAGCCTAAAATTAAAACCTAACCGAATAAAGCCGGGCAAATTGCTCTCAAACGACCGGCCAGCGGTTGGTTTCCTCAGTAGCTGGCCACGGTTTAGTGAGCCCAGCTTTAGCTTGACTCGATTAAACAACTTTCAGTTGTCTACCTTTGTTAGTAAATAAATCAAATAAAGTGATATATTAAAAATTTGCAAAATATTGCAAAAATTAAGAAAAGCATCCAGATTTCGCAGTGAAAATGTTCCGAACTATTTCTTGTCTCTGGAGTTATGTCAAGTAACCCATCTGCAAGACTTGAAAAGCTTCTTTGGCCGCTAATGTCCGTTAAACTCAAATGGACAAAAATATTCTAAAATTTTGATAATCACAAAATTTAACAAAATCTTGCCAATCTATGAACAAAAAACATTTTTAGTAATTATTTTCAAACCCTAACGGAGATTTTCTGTTAGGCTGAAAAATATTAATAATGCCAATGATTGTCAAAAAAATTAAAAGCAGCAAATTTTATCAAAAAATGTAAAATTCGTGATGTTAAAATCTGGAAAAACATTCCACATTTACAAACTATACCGTGACCTGTTCTCAAACACTAGAGGACGTTTCTGGGCTCTTGAGGGTAGAACCTAAATTTTTTTTTTAATTTTAAAAATTAAAAATTTGAACAAAAACCTTCCCCATCCCCCTCGGGCTGGGTGCACCGGGGGGGGGGGGGGGGGGGGGGGGGGGAGTGAGGGGTGGGCAACAGCGTGGGTGGGGGGTCGGTTGGGACAATTGTGGGGGGTGGTCAACAATGGGGGTGTCTTCAACCCCTAAGAACCGCCCTTTACACCATAAGTATAAGTCTCCAAAACAGTTTGAGCTGAAACAGAGCTGAAAGGCTCTAAAATCAAATAATGCCCACTGGGCGCTACCTGTTTATTCCTTTTTTGAGGACAAAAAGTCACATGGGTCAAGCAAAAAATCGTACAAAAAAGACCGACAGGACTAATACAATTGCTACAAACTTCGTTTGAGAGCAATTAAGAACCACCCTTCAAACCATGAATTTGTGTCTCTTAAAGAGTTTGGTGAAATGCATAGAGACTAGTGAGACCTGAGGCTCTAAGAGAGCGAAATGCCCACCGTGCTTTACCTGTTTATCCGGTTTGTGTCACACAAGAAAAGTCACAAAAATTTGGTAGTAAGAAACATAAATCGACTAACGTCGGACATATCGTTCTCGAACGACAGGCGGGGCAGTTTAAATCAGAGGGGGCCGAATAGACTGATTTGCCGTAATAAACTGACGCATTAATCACTCAGCTATCAGGACCTTGTAATTCTTTTTCTTACAATCGCTTTTGTTAACAACATACTTAATTTTTGAATAAGAGCAATTTAGGTCACGCAAAAATAAAGTCACGCGTAAAAAAAAACTCTAGTGAAATCTAAAGAATTTTGTGGAACAGAAAGGCGTTACAGATCAATTGAAAATTGCATAAAAAAGACCACCAGGACTAATATAATCGCTACGAACTTCATTTGAGAGCAAGTAAAAAATTCTTTTATACTATCCCACTCTCGTAATAATACCAAATTGTCTTTATACGTCAAATAAATCGATCAGACAAAATTGACAGACAAACAACACAGTTGAGCATACAGCTATCTCAATAAGTGCGGTCGGAACAATAAAAGCATTATGCGGGCGAAACACGCCAAAAGATGCGGTGTTCACATTCCACTGGTGAAGGAAACAGTTCCGTTTCTCGTGTATTGAAACTATACAGAACACTGATCTCAGTAACTATAGTAAACGACCTCGCAGCTACATTCCAAAAACAGCCAATAATCATGCCAATCAAGCCTTGCGATTCTATGATGCAGAACTGGACCTTAGATCTACGTACGAAATATGGCGACTCGAACCGCTATTATGCCAACAGTACGGTAGCTAATTTACGTATTTCAAGCATCATCTTTTGCAAGACTGACAGCATTTTTTTAAAAAAAAAACACTTTGTATAACCCGTCAGTGGAATTATCCGATAAAATTAACATCATAGTTTTTCAATATAACGAACACGTTGCCTTACTTCGAAGAATGCGACGACCAGCAGTGGTACTGTTCCGACCCATGTGTCGAATATCTGCAGTAGATAGTCGCCAGACGAGAGTGCAAACAACTGTGCCAAACAGAGGCTACATGCACACAGGATCACTGAAACAGAACAACTTGCATAATCTGCAGAGTTCACAGCAACTCTTCTTGACTATCACAAACATACCCGGCAGATTGCCGGAAAATAGCCGCCGTTGATTCCAATAAGCATGATTGGGATTGAAAGAATAGAAGATATTCCCGGGTCAACGATCATACAATTTTCTTTGATTTCGTACTAGGTCATACATGATTCTTAGTAATCATACTAGGTCATATAGGATTTGTATGAATTCTTGGTAGTCATACAAGGACCATATATGATTTCCTAGAAATCATACAAGAATCATACAAAAAAATTCAAAGACTAAAAGCTGTTTAATTTTGATTTTCCATGGAAGTTGAAAAAATCTCTTTGATTTCATACAAGGTCATATATGACACATAATACATTGACTGGTGCCACAAATTCTCGTATAATGTAGTCAGAGGACTTATTAAATTATTATATCGCATGTGCAATCTACATTTGATTCTTTGTGTGCGCTAAAAGAATAACTTTGTGGTTTAAACGTATTCAGAAAACGAATTTGATGTGATATGCAGTTTTTTTCTTGAATAATTTGTTTTATAAATGAGCATTTATGTGTATAAACTGGCCTGAGTATGTCAAAAATTTTGTTATTTGTTTGGACTTACTCTTTTATTTTGCGCCCAACTTGCAATTGATATTGTACGTTAGGGTCTTTTGGTGGATCACAATGTGATGCCGGGGTATCATATAGGTGATGCCCTACCAAATAAAAACAAAAAAAATAAATGGTTAAAAAATAGATGTATGATTCTTGGTATTCGTACTAGGATCATATATGATTTCTTGGTAACCATACAAGGATCATATATGATTTCTTTGGTTTCATACAAGGATCGTACTAAGAAATCAAGTATGGACAGAATGAAATCATATATGATCCTTGTATGAAATCAAAGAAACATCAACCCGGGTTGAAAAAAAAAGATTTTTGTACAAAAACATTTTTTAACTCCGATTTATTTTGATGGCATTTCGTAGTTGAACATAACGTACTTCTGTTTCTTAGAGAGAGGCTACAGGGGCTACTATCAATACCAATAAGCATTAGAGATGGTAACTAAGACATATAGGAACGACGTTCAAATAGCGGGCATCTAAAAATGGGCTTTATGGGTTTATCCCGTTTCTACTTCTGATATCAATTATTTATACTGACTCTGTTCTTTTTGAATTGCTTTGCTGAGCAACTGATGTTCAAATTCACTTTTAGCAGAATGAGAGAAGAGAGAAACTAACCTAGAGAAGTCAAAAAGATATCACGCAAAATGTTGAAAAAGCGGCAAAATGAGGTAAAGTGAAACATTTTTTTATTCGACGAAGTAAAAAAAACATAGCAGCACAAGTCCTGACGTACAATTCAAAGAATTTTCATTGACTAAACAGAAAACTAGACCTAAAACGGACTATGAATGGATTGGGAAAACCATTTACAAAATCCGATCAAAAATCGAAAAAACAGTAAAAGTCAGAGTGAAATTGCCGCATGTGAACAAAAACCACAAGCGAGAAACCGAATTTCTGTTCAAACGCCGTTTTCTCACTCTACTTCGAAATTAGAGCGAAAAAAATTCACGCCGCAAAACCACTTGCTTTTTCGCTCCATTTCCTGTTTCGGCGTGACCAAAATCACCACTCCAATTTGACTTCAAAAATCATGAAAATGTGTGAACAGATCTTAAAAAAAAACATAGCCAGAAGAATTCCGGAAACGATTGGAAGTGAAAATCCATTTAAACGCCATTCAACTACTCATCAAACAAAACGTGCTTTCACTAATTTATGATTATCTTGAAACAAAGTCATGAAACAAAAAATTAAAAACAATAAAATCAAATCTGTTAAAATATGATAAAAATCTGATCAAATTTTGTTATAAATTGAGATCCCGAAAAAACTATCTCTGCCAAAATAACTTCATCAAAACAACTAAAACTTACAAAAATCACATACGTGAATTTTGAAATATACTTTAGGCTAAAATTATGGAAAAAACAACTTTCACTGAAAAACTGGAAAAAGTTACTAATTTTTTTATTATTTCAAAAACATATAAATCCAAAGAAAAATTCCCTTCAGCCAATAGGGTATCCAGATGCTAGCAAAATAATTAGCAAGTCATAATAGGCAAAGAAACTTAGCTAAAAACAAAAACGAAAAACTGCAAAAAATTAAGAAAAATAGTTCCAATTTTCGCCATTTTTTGTCATATTTCTCAACAAAAAAATGATTCTTACCCACAAAACTAAAATTAATTGTTATCATAAAATTGCTCAAGTAGAAGGGGTTTCTTCAATACCCATTTGAGCCAGTAAAACAAAATAATCGTCAAAAAAACCAAAAATTAGCCAGAAAATCAGCAAAATACATTAAAAACCTCCGAATTATCATAAAATTCATATTAATTTCCAGAAACCTTCAAACCAATACCGAAACCAGCCTAAAATTAAAACAAAATCATAACCAAACCTCTTAACCAAAATAAATGAAAAAAACTGCTTTAAAATGCCGCACGTGAACAAAAAATTTTGCTCGCTTAGAAAATTTTTTCACACATCAATTTCTCGCTGTCTCAAAAACAGCGGTATGAACAAAAACCACTCTCTTTTCCCCCCACTCTTCACTTTTGTTCAGCGCCAAAATCACTCCAAATTTTTTCACGCGTTTCATTTCCCGCTTCAAAAATCACTCCAATAAAATTGATTTTAAAAAAAGACTTCTCCAAGGACTTCTTCGAGTCGTAAAAAGACAGCGCCCCAAAACAATTCAAATTCTTTGAATTGTAAAAAAATAGGAGCGCTATAATAGCCGGCTGAGAAGATGAGGGCGGCTATTAAACATGAAGAGATTCAATAAAGGTGGAAATATCAGGCCCTCTATGAGTTAGATTAGACGGCCTTTGCTGAATTAATCTATATTCTTTGCATTGAAAACACCCTTCTGTGTGAGTGGGTGGAGTAAGGTAAAAGAGGTGAGAATTTCCCTAGGCGCGACAAATATCTAGCACTCTCTGCCATTTTTTTCTGATCAAAAGAGGCGATAGGCTGTCCTGTTCGATAGTGTCCACTGACCTCCCCTCTTAACTTCCAGGTTTGTTTTCCAATTAAGGTTTATCAATAATTGCGCACTTTGTTAAATTTGAGGATTTAAATTCCGCTCCATTCCACGTATTTTCAATTATATATCCTAATAAAACTTAAGTTGATATAGGACAGATTAATTTGCATAGAAAACACTGGAGGGGGAAATTTGATTTCAATTATTTTTGCAAATGATTTTAAGGTCAGTATTTACTGGCAGTAAAGAGCACAGTATTACGCTAACCAGTGGTAATTTCATTCGGGACGTTTGCGAGGAACTTGGCGTCGTGTAGAGAAGTGATGACACCCTGGACTGTTCCGAAGAGAGATCCGAACCCGAGTGACATGAGCATGAGGAAGAAGAGGACTGCGAAGAGGGGAGACAAGACTCCAAAGTGGTCAATGGCCTCTGTGAATGTTATGAACGTCAGACCAGTCCCGCTCACCCCCTTAAAACAACAACAGGTGAGCATGTCGTACTTGGTAAAATCTACAACTCAGTAAAATGGAGCAGCGATAGTCCGGCCAATAATGCTGACATTGGATTTAAGCGATAAGAAATATAACACTGATCAATTAATGTCCATAACAAAAGTTTTTGGATGAATTTACAAATTGAACCTTAAAAATGCGGTAAATACAAGTTTGCACCATAATGTCAAACATTTCAGTGTTAATTACAAGTTTGCAACAATGTCAAATATTTCAGTGGTAATTACAATTTTGCAACATAATGTCAAATATTTCAGAGGTACTCAACACATGAAGGAAAAAACCCTCACTTTAGACTATCTATTCCTTAACTTTCAGGATCGTTGAAGCAACAGCGGTGAGTACGAAAAAAGATATGTACCTTTGCAAGGAAATCCTCCAGGCGACAGCCACCACTTCTGTTGTTTGCGATGCAGTTTTCCAAGTCACGGTTGGCCTTGAACCCTGAAACAGACGAATCATAACCTCAAGTCGAATTTGTAAAAAGGGATGAAAGCCGAAAGATCCGAAACCCAAACACTAGTGAATATTTGAACATAGATGCTGCTTTTACATGTCAGCAAGACACATGTAGTCAGGAACATGATATATCCCTTCCATCCAATCACAAAAAAAGACGCTAGTGATTAGAAATTGCAACGTAATGTTTGCAAAAGGATGCTGGTAATGTGCGTACGCACAATTTTCCCACCCCGCTCATTCACATTCTTGATTTAACTGGTTACCAAATGATGAAGATATAGAAAACTTTCAAAAACATACATAACGTTCAATAAACCACTTATGGAAAAAAATAATGTCACGCTAGGGGGTCGATGAAAATTATTGAAAAAACAAAACAACACATTAATTACGACCAAAACTCGATGTCTATCTTATTCAAACTCGCATCAGATAAAATCTAAACAGATCAAATGAAGCCAAACTACATTAGAAAAGATATTGGACCTGTCTTAAAATGAAAAAAAAAAATCCTTCTAAAATGCACAAATATATAAAAATATCAAACATTTTATGGAATCTCGTAGCAACAGTAGTAACAATGCTCCGAAAAAAATGGTTGAAACTGAAACCGATATACAGATAAAATTATAGCCCATTGGAAACGGTTTACGCCCTGGCTTTAGAAGAAAAACGACAAATGGCGAAGCTCAAAAATCCAAAGGCTTTTGAAAACAAATATTTTCAAAAGCCATTACAGACATAAGATTTCAACAAAGAGATGAATAAAGTTACAACACCTCAGGAAGCCAATTAGGCCTGTTAATAATGAGACTAATTCACGAGACTACAAATTAACAACCCAGGCAGAAGCCAAAACCGACAAACAGTTTTTGCTAAACCCCAGTGTTCAAGTCACTATAATTATTAGATGTTATCTGCAATAAATGTAAATTATCACTTGCTTCTCAACTTAACTTCAAGAGGTCTTCCTTATTAGAAGGAGTACATAAAAATGACAAAAAGAAACCCAAAAATTGAACACTATAGATATCTCGAAAAAATTTTTAAAATTAAATGGACGATGCCATCAGTCAAAACATAACCAACCAAGAACCAAGAAAAAAATGTTTTTGAGTCATAAAGTAGTTGAGAATTCCTATTAGTGAGATTGAGTTACATGGTGAGGAAAATGAAAGCAAAAAGAAGACAGTTGAAAAAATCTTTTTTAAACGTTAATTTGAAAGTCAATAAAATAGTTCGGTTGTATGTCCTGGGGAAGCAAATGAGACCAATCATTATCAAGTATATGTCGAACAACGAAAAGAAAGAAACAGGAAGAAAAAACCACTAAAAATTTAGATTGTCTCGCCACAAAAGCATAAACTATTCAACAAAAATAATTAAGAAATTCAGATACGCTTTTTTTCAACGCCGCGCATTTTTCAACTTATTTTTCATTCAATTGCATCTGTCAATCACGTTGTAAATCGAAAAGGAAACAAAATGAACATAAAAAGTGCAATTATGCTAAAAATCAAAAATTAAATTAAAAACTTAGTTAAACATAAAACCGTTAAAGACAAAAATTTATAACTCACAGGAAATGTATTTCAGCAGGTTTTTACTGAGACTACACCAGAATTTGAGAGAAATACGATTAAAAAATAGAGGCAAAGTTCATTTTTCATTCAAAAGTTCATTTTAAAACAAATAAAATCAAAGTCTTAAGGTGCATTAGATAACAACTGAAAACATTGTCTAGGTTCGTTTATACCCCTTAAAAAGCCAATTAGACATTTGACTGGGTAGATTAAGTCATTGGACATCAAAAAAATATTAAAGGAAAGCAAAACATAAGAAGTCTACGAAACAATTGGTCAGAGCCAAAAAACCATGAGGTTAACTCTGAAACCATAACATATGGTCGTTGGGCCTCATCTTTCGTAAATAGTATCTGTCACTGATTGAGCCCTGATTTGGAAATCTTGTCAGTAAATTCCATAAAAAACTATAAATGATGAAATACTTCAAACACTTTTTTACCGTCAGTGGTGAGATCAAGATCAGCACTGATATTGCTTCGCGGCTAAAACACTCAATTGTTCAAATGGCTCCAAAATAGATCGATTTTCAGACAAAATGTATCAGTATATCGAAAAACATAGCTGTTAGATTGCAAGAAAATAGCTGCAATAGATTCGTAGATTTGCATTCTAAAAATACATCAAAAAAGACAGACCAAAATAATACTCTTTTCATTAATGATATGTTATATTTTGATTAGGAGTCTGTATAAATTACTGCTGTCTTTATTAGCTGCTCTCAAATAAACTACAATTAGAGAAGCGCGCACATACTTGACCATGGCAAAGAAAACATCAATATTTAAAGCGTGAGTATTTCAAAATTTCCCGTTTCTGAATTAGATATTCACAAATAAAAAACAGCTGGCAGATTGTCAGAAAATGGCTGTGATAGCGTTGTAGACCTGTAGTCATAAAATACAATCGAAAACATTAAGATAAAAAAATCTGAAAAACGAACGCTCATATCTCAGCTTGATATAGAATTAAGTCTTCTCTCAGAACGAAATATCACCACGTTCAATAGGGTGACAAACTTCCCTGCTTAGGAAGAAATTGACAGTTACATAATTCAATTTTTCATTGTCATATTTCTCAATCAAAAAAGCGCACCCATAAACTGAAAACATAGCTGGCAGATTGCAAGACAATAGCCGCAATTGCTTCGTAGATCTGCAGTCTCACAAAGTTAGTATAAGAAAGAGACCAAAAAAAATCTTTTTATTAAATGCTCAGATGTTACATTTTGATTAAGAATCTGTCAAACTTGTTGCTGCTTCTAATAGCTGCTCTCAAATAACCTTCAATTAGAGTGGTGCACTCTCAACTGTCACATGACCTTATCTCGTTGAACTAAAGCGAAGAAAAGTCAATTTCAAAGTGAGGAAGTCACTTTGAGAGTGAGATAAGTCATGTGTGACCAAAAACCTCATCAAGCAAATCAAAAAGCGACTGAAAACTTACATGAAATGCAGATTTGAATTGTTTGTGACGTCATATGGTCGTAACAAAAAACTTGACAACAAAATAAAGAAAACGAAGAGAAGATCAATAATAGCCCCAGCTATTGCTGTGCGGCTATTATCAACAAACTGAAATCAATTCGTTCCTATCAAAGCCTAGGAGCAGCATGCGTCTATTCAATTCCCATTAAAAGCAGTCAATCAAAACAATAACTCAAAGATCTATAAAAATCCGCGGAGTTATAACTTCCAAATTAGCACCAATTTAATTTTAATTACCGAAAAAACACAACTCGCTCATCTATAGTCTTATGAAACAAAGGATAGCTAAAACAAACAAACCGACTGACGTCGGACGAAGTGTTCTCGAACGACTGGCGACGCAAACAATTTAGTAGGACGTATAGGCGACCTCTGCGATGAGAGTCGGGGACATTAGCCACTACGCTACACGGGCTATGTTCTGTTATTGCACACAATCAGTTTTACTTGAGCAACTAACTTAATTTATAACTGCGCGCAATTCAAATCAATCAAAAAATCAAGGATCTTTTCCGTTGTACCCCCCCCCCCCCAATATGTCATGCTCTCCCCTTAACAGGAGCACATGAAAGTAAATAATTGTGTAAAATGGCACGTGCGTCGGTCGGGGGGCGGGAGGGGACCCACTATCTTGGGGGGGGGGGGGGGGACTAATTTGCACCCAATATCCGGGGGGGGGGCATAAACGGAAAAGATCCAAAATCAAAAACTCATTCCAGAAGAGCTATCGAAAGAATGTTGTAGAAAACAGTCGAGCAAAAGTTTTGCATAACACACCTTTTACAATAATTGCTTCAAACTTCCTTTACAAAATTTACACTCAAACAGCAATATGAGAAAATAATCACTCTCTTCAAATCTGCTTGCCAGTTAAGTAACCATAAATAATAGCTGGTGTGGGATTTCAAGTTTCAAATTTACGCCGACGAAATCATTGATTTAAAAGGACACTCCTCCAGTACTGTTCGAGGGGTAAAAATAGGAGCGCTTTAATAGTTGCTGAACAGATGATACAACTGTTTGTATTATCATAACTATCTTTTAATTATCAAATCACAACTAAAATTGTTTTTAAAAACGTTACAATTACACTGTAAAAGCTGTTAGTCCAATGTTTTCAGATTAGAAAAGTATAAATTCAAAGGACGTTTATGAATTTGACTGCTGCTGGGCTTCGACCGGCTTGATCACCTCAAACAATTTCAAGACCCCAAAATCGTTCAGACAGAGAACAGCTGTCAGCCCCCTTCCTCTTACACAAGTAATAATACAGGCAGGGTTGAGGTTGGGTTACTTTTACATTACATCACAGATTTCAGAACAGATTGGAAACAGTCACAGTCAGTGCCCTAGTCGATTTAAGATGTTAATATTGCAAGAATCTAGCAAGATTATGCATAATCTTGCAAGATTTTCTTGCAAGATTCACAAAATTTTGCAAGATTTTCTCGCAAGATTAACATCCTCTTGCTAGATCTTGCAAGATTAACAGTAATTTGCAAGAATCTTGCAAGATTAACATCCTGTCTCGACTAGGGTGGCCACGCTAGTGAGAGAAACAGTTAGGTGTGATAGGGTTGTACTTACATTGTGAATACTCTTCACTAAGCACCAATCAGGTGTGTGAATATACAGGAGGACCAACTGAGGGGTGCAAACTAAAATACATACATGTACAGCTACAAACTCAATTGACACCTATTCACGTGCACACTGATTATATATCCATCGATAAACTAACAGCACATGCATAAACCAGAAATTCCAGAATTGAAAAATTGCAGCAACAATATTAAGATTTAGGGTCTCAGATGTTTCAAGGGATAACACTATAAACTGTGATTGCACACCTGGGATTTAAAACCCAACGGCTAAAAAATACTAAAGCTGTTCGCGTTTTTGATAACGATGAGAATTGATACTCTTTTGAGAAGTCAACGAAATACTATTGTAAAACCACAGTAATGTCAAATGATCACGTATGCTTTGTGACTAACCAATGACGGCAAATATAACGACAGCTGCGTAAAGAGATGTGAAGCAGTTGATAACAGAGACAACAATGGCATCTTTGTAGCAGTTGTTGTTCTCTGGCATGTAGCTGCTCATCGCAATCAGACCACCGAAAGCCAATGACAGACTGAAGAAGATCTGGGTAGCCGCATCCAGCCACACACGCGCATTCCACAGATGACTTAGCTGAAACCCAAAAAAGATTAACTGAAATGCTATCTTTTCAGTTAACACCATCACTTTTTGTCACCCCACTTTCCAATTGCGTGTTAAAAATGGTATTGTTCTAAAAAAGGAAACTTGGCCTACGCGCCTCCGACGGTTTGCATAAAACAAATAACGAAGTAAATGTCGAAACCCAACATTTCAGCAAAAACACTTATTTTAGGACAAAACCTAGCAAAAATTAAGAACAGCTTGATATGTTCGTAGAGAGCTTCGTACAATTGTCTATTAAAAATTACGAAAAAAAAAATTCGTGTCTCAACTTGATTCAGACTAAATTTTTAGAAGCTACCCTTAAAGAACCGCATTAAGTTATCCTCCTTTGACCTCATCAAAATTAGGTAATTATAGACATCAGAACCAAAAAAGAGAGTGAGGTAAGTTATGTGCGACTGCAAAATCATCCGTGGACATTAACAAACGACTCGCGCCAATGAGAATGCCGCCGTTGATTCCCATAACCAAGAATGAGATTGAAAGAAGAGAAAAAAAACTAGTGAAAAAATGATTTTTGTACAAAAAATTTTAAAGTGCGAACTATTTTAATGTCATTTTGGAGCTTGACATGCTCCTGTTTCGCAGTGAGACAGACCACACATGAGCTAGTATAATATCAATAAGCATTAGAGAGGGTAAATAAGAAAAACATTTGAGTAACGGGCATCTAAAATATTCTTCTATCACTATTAATTCTATGGTATATAACTTTTCAGATGCAGGTTCTGAGCAGATTCCTCTAATTCTCTCAATTTCAAAACATCTTTTTGCAACTTTATTCTAACACTCTATCTCTTCCAACTCTTTCATGCAACTTCTTCAATTGTTTTTGTAAGTCAATCTAATAAACCAATCACAATCCATTTCTAAATAGCTACAAATTCATTTTACCATATCAGAATTTCAACCAATACAAAAGTGTAATTCATATTAAATCTGGATTAGGAATTTGTATATGACACTGCGCCTCTATAAAAAGAACAATGTGACTCTTTTAAAAGAACAATATAGCTATATGTCTCTTTAAAAGAACAATGTGCCTCTCAAAAAGATCACTGCGCCTCTTGAAAATTTTCATGCGAGCTTTAGGTTAAAAATTAGAAAGCGCCTTGCAGCAACCTTTACTTCGTGTAAGCTATATGAATTATATTAAAGTGTTTATGTTTTTCTTAAGCTGATTTAAGATTATTGGCCAAGTGCTGGCAAAATAGGTCGACGTCGTAAGATGGTTGCATTACTTGGAGTTCCTCTCGTTTTGGAGCTGTAGGTCCAAGAAGCTTTGACAGTTGTTTGTCCGTGTTGACAATGTTCTCTGCTGTCAGTCGGTTTCCAGGTTGTAGCATAAGTGTCTGCCTTTCATCTTCTGTTACCACTAGTATTGGTCGTGGATGAATTCCAAATGAGCCCACAACAAACTTGCGCATTTTTGAATATCGTCGACTATACTTTTGACAAACGTAGTTTATGAGAGCGTGTAATATCATAGAATAGAGATTATAAAAGAGATTGTGCCAATTATGACAGACATTTTCCAAGTGTCACTTTGCGTGAAACGCTTCTTTAAACTAGGTCGAATACTCTGCATATTCATTAAAATTGGTTGGGCGATTTCATCTAATTTATTCAACGATGGTCTTTGATGGTTAGGAATTTCTGACATTTGGATTTTGTATTTCCTCAATGAACTGTTGTCTTGCTTGAGCAATGGTTGCAAAATGTGGCAGGTTGTCAATTGCCGGAACTTTTGATAAGAGATGTTTCAAAGGGTCAGTTAGTCTAATATCCAGTTTTTGAAGCGTTGTGTTTTGGCATGAAAACATGTCTGCTCTGATTTCTAAAAATGTGGTTTCCAATTTTGTCCCGCATTGAAGTTCAATGATGCAGACTTGGCATCCTGGTAAAGGTGTTGTTTTCAATGGATCATGGTTTATTATTGGGCTTATATACATTTTGAAATTCGATGATGCTGATGTTATTAACCACTTGCCATTTCCCAAATTTCTCGCTTTTTCCTTTAATGGCAATCTCACGGTTTTAATTTCACACTTTTGCAGAGCAGTTAAATGATTGTTAATAAGTATTGATCCAAGGCATGTATCTTGGGCTGTTTCTAGAGAGAAACCGTTTATACACACCGAGAAGCTACTCGACCCGACACATCTATTGATTTCGTCCTGTGAAAGTAACGCTATTTTCTGAGTAGAAGAAACTGCTATAAAGTCAGATTCAATAGCATACTGTGATGCGTGACCGTCTGTTCCATCATTAGGCATGGGTATTGGTATTGCTTTATACACATTTAAAACTGTCGCTGCGGTAACAAATGGAATGGCTAATGTGAAGTACATCCCATCGTCAACAATGTCTACGTTTCTCAGTATTTTCGTTTCATAGTAAGTTAGAATTTGTGTTATTGGTATAGCCAATGAAAGACGTTCAATTGTGTCGGATTGCCAGTGGTTTACATCTCGAAGTATTTCCTCTAAATCTGATCTAGGTAGGAGTGCCATAGGAATCAATTTATTCACCATAATCATTACCGAGTTCAAAATTGTTAGCTTATAGCTGTACATGGCAACACGGTACATTTTAAGTTCATTTAGCAACGCTGAAAAAGATCCCAGAAGACTCGCCTGTACTTGAAGCACTTGGTCCCTTGCGTAGAACAATTGGGAGCATGCCATCAATGCTCTTGAGTTATTTTGGATAATATCCACTGCTTTCATCAACACCATCGTGTGATTTTTCTGCGTTTGGATAATTCGCTTTTGCACTGAGTTTACATCGTCGAGTTGGTCAGCAATGAGGTACATTTTTGAGTTGACTTTGCCTTTAACTTCTACCCACCGATGGTTGTTCAGTTCAATCTGTGACAAGGCCAAGTCGATGTCTTCACGATCTCGACTGGATCCTCCGCAAGCTCCGAAAATGCTGCCGAGAGAACACGCTATTCCTGCTCTTGCAGTTACAGCTGTTAATGCTCCTAAAGCAATTAGGCCGGCTCCTCTTTTTGTCCGTTCGTTATCAGTTGTTGTTTGCTCTTTTGTTCCAAATGTTCTCTGTATTTCGTTTTTTTATATTCAATATGTCTAGTTGGACTGATTTGAATTCGTTTTCCGTATGATGGAGAAGATAGTCGAAGTTTAAACTGGTCTCATTTGTGTTCATATGATCCAGTTGACAACCAAATGAATAGTCATTCCAAGAGTTTTTCAAAAGTAGCGAAAGATTTCTGAATTGATTTTGCAACGAGACATTCATTCTTGGAAAAGGAACTAGAAATTGAATATTCACGAATTTTTCAGCAAGGAGTAGCTGTTGTTGGTATATAAAATCAATACCTTTCTGTGATTCGATTTTGTTGTTATTATAACAAATGTGAACTATAATTATGAGAAATATAAGGTATTTCCAAGAAATCATTTTGGAGGGTTTTCTCGAAAGATTGAATACTACAGGGCTTACAATTATTTTCAGGTGGCCAATCTAAAAATATTTTATGCCTGTAGAGATTGACATAATTAAATAATAAGTAGGCGTTATTTTTTTTGTTTTTCTTGGCTTGTGAACATTTTGAGGCAATGTTAGGAAACTTTTTATGACTGCTGCTGGGTGCAATAATACTCCCGAAGCAAAAGAGGCGTTTTTGAAAGACAAAAACTCAGACGATGTTTTTGTGGCAGTCTGTATTATCAAGCCAAGTGTATTTTCCTAAGGAATGTTTTTGTCGGTATTTAATCGACTGCATCATCAACAAACTTAGACTGAGACGTCTCTACATGTAGAACTCACAAGATCTCAAGCCACCCTGTTTTAGCTTGAGGATCTGTATATTTGGTCTCTTGAACTTGTAAATTCTTAACTTTGCAAAACTTGCAACTATCTTTGCAAAACTTGAACTAAAATTTTTAATATGTAGAGGCCCACTTTTTTTTGCGAGGCGCATCAATAAGATTTGCTCAATAACAAAATAATGCAATAATTCTGGTTGTTTAGGGGCTGTAATGTTGTGCGCTTGAAATGTGCACTATGTAGTTCTGTATAATGGTAATGTATATTCAAAATCCAATTTTGGATTAGCACGGTAAGAACGTTTTTAGTTTGAGAATGAATCTGTTTCTGTTGTTTTGTGTTCTCTTCGCTTTGAGTTCTGTATGCACAGAAGGAAATGTATCTGACAATTTTGAAGTATTGTGCTGCTCTGATAGTATCGTTTTTATTAAAGATCGTATTGTGGTATATGAAATCTCCAATATCGAGTATCCTTGTCGAGAGAATGTCAACGTTGGTGAGAGTTATCATTATATTCTGTTAGTGGCAGTTGCCTTTGGCTGCTGTATATGTTGTGTGCCCTGCCTTTTTGGTTTTGTAGTAATCGCAAATTGTTAATAAATATGGGTAAACTCTTTTTTTTGAAACTAGTATGCAATTAATGATAATTTTTCAATTGAATTTTCAAATGATAAAAGAAATTGACGATTTTTAGATAATGGCGCAAACAAGGGCTAGATCAAATTTTTCTAGCATTCATGAACGGATAGTAAATTTTAATGCGAAGTATCGTAATCCAGAAACGCTGAAATCACGGCTGGGAACCTGTTCCTGTAACTGATGTAAATTGGGCGGCCTCCTGGACTGACGCAACGAATGCAATTATTTCATCCGGTTATTCTCAA
Organism: Convolutriloba macropyga; assembly: GCF_964194025.1. NCBI lineage: Eukaryota > Metazoa > Xenacoelomorpha > Acoela > Convolutidae > Convolutriloba > Convolutriloba macropyga. The sequence continues at coordinate 72,003,335 of NC_134474.1, read as the reverse complement.
TTTGTAAACAATGATTGGGTCGTAAAGCCAATTCCCCTTGCGAATCATCAGCTATTTAGTTTTGACAGTAATTTTATAAACACTTTGAAAGAAATTGATAATGAATTCGATTTTAAAATCGAGTTGGATAACTATTTTCATGTAAAATCAAGTATAACACCGAGAGGTCGAGAGTCCAGAATTTATGAAAAACTTTATCGTCCAAATGACGAAATAAACAAGTATTCCTGGTGCTATAGTCTATCTGTTGAAGGCTTGGTAAAATTTTCAGTTCCAAATACACTTCAACAAACGAAAATCGATGGAATAGCTCAGTTTAACAGTTGGATAACGGATGGCCATATTGAGACTGGCGGTGATGATTCTATATCGGTAACTCTCTTGGGCGAAAAACTGTATTTCATTTGTACTCCTGGAACTCGTTCCATAAATTTCGAGAAATTAATACGAAATGTTAACGATTTTATATCATTTGTTGAAGCTGGTCCAGAAAACACTTCAGTTAAATCTAATGTTAAGTTTTATATTCCTGAACCCAATTTATTACTTTGACAACCCAGCTTAGCTTCTCATGCTGTTTTAACTTCAACAATTGGCGTTTCTTTTGTTTGGGGATGGGAAGCCTGCAATTTAAATGACACAAAGAGAATAGATCGTACACTTCGAAATTATGCGTCTGGTATTGAACACGGTGTTTATAAGAGCTTGTTAAATTATGCTGGATTGGATGGTGCCTTGCAAATAAGCAGAGAAATAGACAAATCACGAAATTCTGGGCATAGTGGCCTGACTGAACATTTATATGCATTTCAACAATCAGGGCAAAAGTATTCTGAAGGCCAATGTTCGAGTAAATGTGGGCGAAAATCTGGTATTGCCGGTGCGAGTAAAAGATTACAGCGCAGTCTCAGATTTCCCAACAATAAGAGGAAATATCTCGAGGGCCGCTCTAATAAAGAAGGTTGTTACTGGAATAAAATAAGTGTAATATTTCTTAATGTAATATGACAAATGTTATTTAGGTTTGTGGAAGAAGCGTCTAAGAAAATTTAGCTGGAGGTTATGTGAGTCAATCAGAAGTGTTGACTTGTCAAATCAGCTACATATGCAATGTATTGAACAGTGTAGTGCTCTGGTTAACCGTGGGAGCATGTGTGTAGCGGTTTCAAAATGGCAAAAAACAGAATTGTGTACAATATTGGACTGCAAGTCCAGCATGTGAAGAGCTAATTGGGGTTTGTAAATCTAATTCCGCTTGTCCGTGTGCAATGATACATAGGTGAAAGTTATATCAATAGAAAGCTCACACTGTGCCTAGAAGCGCTCAGGATGTACTTTTTTGATTTTTGCCTTCTGTTTTTAATAATTAGCAATTTTTGATTAATTAATGTATTAACATTGAGGAACCTGTCGTTCATGCGTTAAAATTCAGAGACCTGGGTCTTACTTTGGTTTGAAGTATGTTTATTCCTAATTACCCTCAAGCTAAATTGGAATGATTTGTTCATTCAAGCGAAACGCCACTGTTTGAAATGGCTTTTTGTCATAAGTAAAGTAATTTTAAGTAAAGAACGATTTTTAACAAACTAATGAAAGACAATTAATTTTGAAAAAAGATTAAGGAATAGTAAGTTATTAAGATGACTGAAAGTGCTGCGTTTGCTTGCGTATGCGACCGTATCGCGAGACTGTTTGTCCTACTTGGGGGGAGCTTGATGTTGTTGGTTTTTGCGGTTGTGGTATGCGTGTTTGAACTGTATGTGCTGTGTTTGCTGTTTGTTGTTTTGCCAACTCACGTTCATGTCGCTTTTCCTTCAACAGTTTAGCTAGGTTTGAAACTGGTATATTGTATGTTGTTGGAAGTTCTGTAATATTGTGTTCATTTTAGACAGATTTAGGACTGGACTGCGGAGTATGTGATGTGCTAGATTGTTTTTCTGAGTCTGGTGTATAAAATGGTGAAGTATCAGCTATACTTTCTGTATTAGGTGTTTTTGGCGAATCTTCTGCAGTCATATTCCTTAAAATTTCGGCTTCACGGTTTGACTTAGCTTCTGCTGCTATTGTTGAATGGACTTTCACTTGTCGGTTTTTGTCATAAGAAAAAGTTAATTCCTCAAGCGTGTGGTCAAAGAGGTTTGGTTCACGCAGTGCCTCAGGTATCATTGGGTCTGCTGTAAACAGTTTGTCATCGATATCCCGCAGATCTTGAATTTTATATTGTGGCTTAATGGGTTTGAGTCTAACTCTATGAACGATTTGCGTGTTATTTGTATTTACTTTTCTTATTAAATAGTTACTTCGAGTAAGAACTTTTTCAATTCTAAATAATCCTGTCCATTTGCATTCTAAGTTACTAATCTTCTCATGTTCTGTAGAGAGTTTTGGGCTCAGCAACATGCAATAGTCATGTAATTTTAATGGTGCAGCTTTGGCTTTTCTGTCATAATATTCCCGATATTTGTTGAAAGAATTAACTAAGTTATCTTTGGTTTGACTGAATAATGTCGCCATTTTGCTTTGGATATCGGAAATATAGTCACATTGGCATTGCTGGTGGTATATATTTTTGTTACTGAAGCGTAAATCTAATGGATTTTGCGGTATTCTACCGTGGAAGATAAGAGTTGGAGGGCAAGCTATTGTAGAATGGTAACTAGTGTTGTGTTGAAACACTGCGAAATCTACATATTTATGCCAATCCCTTGGCAGTTGGTTTTCATAAATTCGTAAATAGCGTTTCAGTGGGCTATGGGACCTTTCCAAAGCTCCGATTGTTTGAGCGTGTTTAACAGTGGCATGTTCAATTTTAAATTCTAAAAGCGTTGAGAGCTCTTCTAACATTCGCGAAGTAAATTGTGTGCCTTGATCTGTAAGTATGACTATTGGTATATAGGAATGCCGCATAAACCATTGCATAAGGAATTTACAGACTGTTTCAGCTGAGATTGAAGTTAAGGGCTGTGCAAACATATATTTAGAAAACACGTCCATTCCTGTTAGTATATACGAGTAGCCTCCAGACTTTGGTAATTGGCCAACTATGTCAATTTGTAACATGTCTGCGGGTAGGCTTGTATTTGAACTAACGGGGGATAACGGCATAGTTAGTGTTTCGTGTTTTGGAGATTTAGCTTGTAAACATGTGAGGCAATTGTTTATATAAGTAATCAAAAATTCTGTGTAGCCCGGGAAATAGAATTTCCTTCGGAACTCGTGAATGGTCTTTTGTATGCCTAAATGTCCCTTAAGCTTCTCAATGAAGGAATTTAGCTCAATTGTACTACAAGTTTCCTCACTGTCAATAGTTATAAGAGGAACGTGAACTGCTGTTGTTAATGTTGAAAGACTATTATCTGGTGTTTGTGCTAGTACTTCAACTTCCATGTCTCTTATAGGAATTCGATCGCTTAGCTTCAGCTTTAACTTGGTGTTAGGGTTAACATGAATGCGTGATAGATAGTCTGCGGCTGCGTTAGCTTTTCCAGAAATATGTCCTAATACAAAGTTAAAAGATAATACATAGTCAACAGCGTTCCATAAGTTTCCCGGTAATTTCTTCGTCTGAAAGAAACGTGTGACACTTTTGTTATCTGTTAGGACTATTACTGGTTTTGTTGATACTCCCCATATATAGTGCTCGAATGACTCAAAGGCTAAATATATTCCGAGGAATTCTTTGGCATAAATTGAGTGTTTAAGTTGCGCTGGCGAAAACAAATGGGAGCCAAAAGAAACAGGTGCGTAAGTTTTATCCTTGTTTAATTCTTCACATTCTAAATTGTCTTCGATTAATAAGATAAAACCTGCTGCGTAAAAGCTGGCATCACAAAAGATTATGAACTGGCAACCTGGTTGAGCTAATTTCAACGACATTGAACAAGCTTTAATTAAGTCTTTTTTGAGTGTGGCCAGAGATTCATGATGGTTGTTCGTAATGTTAAATTCACTTTCTTTTCGTAATAATTTGAAGAAAGGATGCAGTTTAAGTGCAAGATTTGGTATAAATTTTTGAAAATATTGCATGAATCCAATCAATCGACGAACTTGTTTTATGGTTTTTGGCATTCTAACATTTGCAAGGAATTTTTCAACTTTCGGTTTATTAGGACTAATGCCAGCGGCTGATATTTCATGTCCAAGAAATCGTATTTTTGGAATGCCAAATTGGCATTTTTCGATTGACAGTTTAAAACCTAGACTTTGAATGCAGCGGAAAATTTGTTCTAAATTATCGATCAACGTGTTTCCATCGTTTGCACCACTTCCCAGGTCATCGAAATAAACAAAACACTTATCACTAGCAACACATGACTGTAAATGCTTGCTCACACAAGAACTGAATGCTGTTGGTGATCGGCTGAGTCCTTGTGCTAGTCTTTTGAACGCAAAGGTTCTACCTCCAAAATTAAATGCCAGTAGTTGCACACTCAAATTATCCGCCATTTGCATAGAGAAATAGGCTTGGCTGCAATCCATTTTTGCGAAGATCGTTTTTCCTGCTAGATGCGCTGTCGCGTCGGCCATTGTTGTTATAGGATAATTATTATTGTTATAATCATGGCGTAGCAAGTGGTTTATACGTCTAAGGTCAATTAAAATTCTGAGTTTTCCCGAAGATTTTCTTTGTGCAAATATTGGAGACGAGTAACGCGAGAAAGGTAGAGTAGTGATAATATCGTAGTACTGCATCAGAGCTAACTCTACAATCAGTTCGTCTCTGAGATGTATTGGTGTTGCTGGGTTTGGTGAGTGAATTGGTCTATTGTGCTCCGGTGTCAGTTTAACTGGACAGTCCGTGTTTTTTCCAAGGTCCAATCTATGTCTAGCAAATATTTTATGGTATTTGACCAACAAATTTTCCATATGTTTCTTTTGGTCATGCGAAAATATCGAGTCAGTCCAATCAAATTTGGAAAGAAACTTAGTTCTATTTTCTTTATCTACTGTCGGATCCAATTTTTCATCCTGTCGTAATTTCACAATAGTGTCGTAAATTATTTTCCAAACCCCTGTAAGTTTTGAATTTTCATGACAGTTCTCAGGTAATGGGAACCAAAAGTTATCTGTAGGTATCCATGTTCTAGAACTTCTTTTGTTATTTTCGTTGAAAATTTTGTTTTCTGTAATTGACGATATAATTGATGGTTCAATAGGATGTATATAGTTTGCTTGATTTGGCGTTAAGAAAATGAACTTTGCTATTCGAGTTCGTGGGGAAATAGTAACAGTGAAAGGGTTCAGGTTCAAAATACCAATTTTCGTTCTTCGTTGTGAATCAAGTTTGTTTATTGAAGAAGTGACACATAGGCTCGATTTTTTCTCGAATAAAGAAGACGGCTCAATTATTCCAATGGCATTCTTAAATGCGATATCTGGTTTGAGAATCGAGACTTCGACCATATCTTGATAATTTGGCTTCAGTGTTATTTTACTTACTGTAATAAGTACTTGCTGTCTTGAGTTTTCTTGGTTACCTATGGAGTTGAGACTCAAGGTAACATCTGGAAAATATAAAAGTTTCTTTGACGGATCAATAACAATTTGATTTTTGATAAAGAATGGGTTAACAAGAATAGCAGTACTCATTTGGTCAAGAACGAGAAACTCTTCGCTATAGGTATTCAACCCAACATTTAATTCAATAAGTACTTTTCCTAGTACTCTGACTTTTTTGCCATCAGCCACATAAACTTTTTCAGGAAAATTCTTCGGTAATTTAGTAACACATGCTGGTTTATTTAGAGTAATTTGTTGTAGTATAGTTTTTGAAAGTGCACATGAGAATGCCCCAGTGTCAATTAAAATTTTAAAGCAATATCTTTGAAAGTGTAATGGTAAATAGAAAAGATTTGTACCCGTTATCGGCACTGAATTATAACTACTGTTAGCTAGTGCTGTAAGAAAAGGCTGTTGCTGCGTAATTAGTTTTTTGGGACTGTAGCGAATGGCACATGCGTTCCTCGCTGTGGTACTGGTTTGAACCAACAGTGACTCTGTATGTGGCCTGGTTGACCACAGTTTCTACAAATAATCGGGCTATATCTGTGATCACGGCCGCGTTGGTTATAGAAACCACTGCCAGTATGACCGAATTGTTGTCGTTGGTAACCTTGGTGGTTCGAGGGTCTGTTATTTCCGTGGTTTGAATTAAATTGAATTTGTCGTCGGCCTCGAAAGCTACCTCTATGAAAGCCTCTATTGTTTGACCGGTCGACCGAGATTTGCATTTTATTCATTTGCCTGCCGAGTTCTCTTTGACTAGACGCTAAATTTTTATTAGCAGCCGCGATGTTGTTAAATGCTGTTGCAAGGCTACTTGAGCTATTGTCAGTAATAGAATTGAATCCTGTGGCTTGAGCGTCTTCATCAGGCAAGATGCTTTTTAATGTTAGTCTTTTTGAGACTGATTCACATAGGTCATTTACAGTTGTTGTTTCCGGTTGCATCAGAAGCTTCAATCTTATATGCGTAGGCATTCCTGAAATGAATGCGTCCCTTATTCGCCTTGTTCGTTCTGCTGAATAGTCGTTTCCTCCGGAGTCTGCAAATGCTATATTAGCGAGTCTTGTGATGTCTGTCAGAAAGTCTTCTGGCGTCTCTTTTGATTGATTAAACTTTCGTTCTTGAAATTTTAATTTGTAAAGCTCTACTCTATTTGCGCTCAAATATCGGTTTTCTAGTGACAGTAACGCATTATTAAGTGTGTTTTTGTTGGCAGTTGGTAATTCCAGAAAATAGTTTAGAGCACCGCCTTGCAAATGAAGTTTTAAAAATCCAACCTGTTGGGCGTTTGGTACTTGAGCGAGGGCGATGGAAGATTCCAGTTGCTCAAGGAATACTCTAAAGTCTTCTGTAACAGCTCCCGTGAATGGGGTCAAGCTGACGCTTTGTGGCGCTGCTGCTGGTGGAGGTGGAGCAATTCCTCGAATCGCTGTTGCAATAGCATTTGCAGCTGCTGCAACATCTGCCATGTTGTCAAGATTGTAACTTAAATCTCAAAAAGACAAATTTTTTCTAAAAGTTCTGGGATGGGTCAATGTAAGAATAATTTAAGTTGTAAGATATTGATATCAAAAAATGTTTAGAGCATATAAGAAACCAATATAAATTAGGGAAAGTTGGTAGGCAAGGAAAATTAATTAATCAAGTTTGAAGCACATTTGAGGGTTTAAATGAATTGTTATGTTGGCTAAATCCAGCCCCGATAAAATTGAATTAAAATCCGGGCAGGTATTATCTGTAAAATAGAAGCATTTACGATTGTCGATTGTATAAATTAAATGCAAGTTTGTTGAGGTAGAATTGATTATGTAACTGTTTAATAGACCTTCTTTATCGCCAATTCGAATTCTAAGCTTTTTTCGCCTCACGCTCACAGTTTTAAACATTTTTAAAAAAAAAATTATATATAATAAAGCTATGCGTTCTTTCGAAACAAATAATCAAGTTTTGAATTGTTTAATGTATATTATCTTTCTGCTCTTTTCCTGTCACCATCTTCTATCACTATTAATTCTATGGTATAAAACTTTTCAGATGCAGGTTCTGAGCAGATTCCCTCTAATTCTCTCAATTTCAAAACATCTTTTTGCAACTTTATTCTAACACTCTATCTCTTCCAACTCTTTCATGCAACTTCTTCAATTGTTTTTGTAAGTCAATCTAATAAACCAATCACAATCCATTTCTAAATAGCTACAAATTCATTTTACCATATCAGAATTTCAACCAATACAAAAGTGTAATTCATATCAAATCTGGATTAGGAATTTGTATATGACAATGTCATTTTGGAGCTTGACATGCTCCTGTTTCGCAGTGAGACAGACCACACATGAGCTAGTATAATATCAATAAGCATTAGAGAGGGTAAATAAAAAAAACATTCGAGTAACGGGCATCTAAAATCGGGCTTTATGGGGTTATCCCGTTTCTATTTCTAATTTCGCTTTTTTTTATACTGACTCTGTTCATTTTGAACTGCTTTGCTGGGCAACTGCTGTCTAAAAACAATTTTAGCAGAATTAGAGAAGAGTAGAACTAGCCTAGAGAAGTCAAACATTTCACGCAAAATGTCGAAAAGGCGGCACAATGAGTTAAAGCGAAAAATTTTTATCCGACGAAGTAAAAAAACATAACAGGACAAGTCCTGACGTACAATCCATTGACTAAACAGAAAACTAGACCTAGAACGGACCATGATTGGATTGGAAACACCATTTAGAAAAAAATCTGATCCAAAAAATCGAAAACCAGTAAAAATCGAAGTGAAATTACCGCATATGAACAAAAAACCACTAGCGAGAAAACGAATTTTTATTCAAACACCGTTTTCTCCCTCTACTTTAAATTTAGAGAGAAAAAACTTCACGCCGCAAAACCACTCGCCTTTTCGCTCCACTTCCTGCTTCGGCGTGACCAAGATCGCTACTCCAATTTGACTTCAAAAATCATGAAAATGTGTGAACAGAGCTTAAAAAGAGACAGCGCCCCAATACAATTCAAAATCTTCGAATTATAAAAAATAGGAGCGCTATAACATCCGGTTGAGCAGCCAATAGCCGGTTGAGAACCTATTTAAATGCAATTACAAAAATTGCATGTAAATAGGTTATTCGCCAAAAACAAAACAAAGACAAGACACGGAAAATTATTGAGAAATTTTGACGCGCACAAAACCTCCATGCACTGCGCCCAACGTCACTTGACGTCCCATTTGCGCAAAAACTTGAAACATAAATCGACTAAAGTCGGAAGAGTTGCTCTCGAACGACAGGCGGCGCAATTTACTGCAGGGGCTGTAGCCTAGATAAATATTTTTTCTTCATGGGTGCAAAAACAGTTCACCACACCGGGATTTGAACCATGGACCTCCCGATCCCTCGCCAGAAGCACTGCCATTCGGCTATTAGGCCCTTCTTGTTGCTATGCTGCAATCGATATTATTTTAGCAACAAGCTTTATTTCGAAGTGCGAGCAATTGAGAACACTCAAAAGGAAGAACGAAAACGTGAAAAAGTCACTTGAGAAGTCAAAGAATGCTCCAGAAAAGCGCAAAAACGGTCATGCGAAAAATTGCATTAAACAAAAACCAACATTTTACAATTGCTACGAACTTAATTCAAGAGCAATTAAAAACAGCTGATTACCAGAAAATAGCTGCAAGAGATTCATAGACCTGTAGCTTCAAAATAACAATAAAAACGACCAAAAGTTCTAAAAATAAGACTGAAGTCTGTCCCCACTTCACAGACTTCAGTCTTATTTTAAGAACTTCTAAATAGAATGAGGCATCCTCATTTGACCGTAAGTACTCAAATTGAATAAGGTCAATTTGAGAGCAACGAAAATCATTTTTAGAGTGAGGAAAGATGTGTCACCAGAATAACTCACATGAACAAACACGTTTCAATAATAGTGAAAACTCACGTATCTATGAAAAAATTGAGACACACCCGGCAGATTGTCGGAAAATAACTGCTATTGATTTCCTGAAGCACCGATTGAGATTGAAAGAACACAAAAAACGGAAAAGATTGATTGTTGTACAAACCTTTTTTAAATTCTTCTTCCATTTCGTAGTTAGACATACTTCTGCTTGATAATGAGAGAATACAGGGGCTGGTATCAAAATTAAAAAGCATTGTCAAGCAGCGGGCACCTTAAATTGGGCTTAATGGGTTAATCTAGTTTCTATTTTTGATTTCGTTAGAAGAGTGAAACTAGCACAGAGAAGCCAAAAAACAAGCTGTGCACTAAAATAATACACTCTTATTCTACGTAGTAAAAAATATACCTATAATAGCCAGCTGAGAAGCTGACAGTGGCTATTAATGAATGAATTTAAAAAGCTAATTGGAAGTGAGCGTAACGTAATATGGTCGAAGCAGAAATCATGACAGAATTTTAAAAAAACATGACAGAGAAGGTAAATAGTAAATAATAGCTCTGCTCAAAGTCATCAAAAAATGCGCGAACACATCTGAAAAAAACCAATCCAATATAAAATTTCTTCGGATTGCAATAAGAACGCAATAATAGCCGGCTGAGATGACATGACTATTGATAAATCTGAAACCAGAGAAAATTTTTGAGTTCTTAAGTTATTAAGTTTTTGAATCATCAAGAAAATGATTAAGACAAAATTTTAATTTGGATAATGAAACTCGAATCCATCTTATTCTTGCTTAATGGAGTTGCTCAAATTAGTTCTATACAACCAACAAACATAACCTACTAACGTCGGGCGAATTGATCTCAAACGACCGGCGAGCGGTTGCCTTCGTTAGTAGCTAGCCACATTATAGTGAGGGGGTTGATGTGGGGGTGTGGGGGAGTTGTGTGTGTGGGGGGGGGGGGTCAACCTCTAAGAACCGCCCTTCACACCATAAGTATAAGTCTCTAAAACTAGTGATCTGAAAGTGATCTAAAACTAGTGAACTGAGACTAGTGATCTGAAAGGCTCTAAGAGCACTTAATGCCCGGTGGGCGCTACCTTTTTATCGCGTTTTTGAAGACGAAAAGTCAAATGGGTCAGACAAAAAATCACTCAAGCAAAAAATCCCATAAAAAGACCGACAGGACTAATATAATTGCTACAAACTACGTTTGAGAGCAATAAACTTCCTACAAATTACCCTCAAACATTAGGTGGGGTGTGGAGGACGATTGAAGCCTGCTTAAGCCAGGATGGCATATCTAATTTTAAGAAAGGCCTATTTTGATGCTATTAGAGCCTAAAAAAAATTCATTTAATTTAATGAACTGCTTTCAATTGCAAACCGATTTCAGATCACTTTAAACTTGCCTTACATTTTCATCAGCCTCCAATTGATTTCAGCGGCTTAGATGTTCGAACCGGTGCAATTGAGATTATGCAAAAATAAAAAAGTCAAGCGTGAAAAAGTTTCAGACAGACAGAAAATATCAAAAAAAGTCCATCAAGACCCAAACAATTGTGACAAACTTCGTTTGTGAGCAATTAAATGTGAAAAAATTTTCTCCTTAAAAGAAAAACGTGTTAACATCACTGACATGTCTCGAAAATATCTCGCTTTTTCTAATAACAAGAAATAATTTTAAAAGACCGGGATTAAATCAAACATTCATGCTGAATTCGGCTCTTTCCAATTAGAGCCCCCTCCCCATCTTAGGGGTCATATAACGTATACACACGCACCCTATCATGGTAACAAGACCTCAATGCGGGACTATAATTTCGTGTGTAGGGGCATAATGGGGAAGAACCCTAAATTATTTTCTTCTAGAACCCTAAAACTATTTTCTATTAGACGCGAACGACCGGTTAGTGGCAAAGAAAAAGAAATACAGGCAGGTTTAATTTGGGCGCAATTCAAATAATTCAATGCCGAGAGGTAACGCGTGTCACATGCCGATGATTGATGGTTCTATCCCCTCTAACGAGCTCTTTCCACTTAACCCAGCTTGAGATTGAAATAGCCACGGTAACACGTGAAAGTTTCAGACGCAAAAAACGGACATAGTCACCAAAATAGAGCACTACTGCTCATGAAAAGAACAATTGTCTGAAATATGGGGAATAACAAGAAACAGGGCAGCTGTCAACAAGCCGCTGCGGCCTAACCCTGTTTCACTACGATAATTGAGAAAAACCAAATATTATAAATTTAGCAAATGAAAAATTAAGCATCAGAAATGGCAGAAATTAGAGACTAACTCCCGAAGTTCTGGGTACCCCGCAAAATCTAATCAGTTTGACACCATGGAACTAGGAATATGGCAGATATCTCTATACTTCTACATTTCAAAGCAATATCATTTTTCCTGTCTTTTCCTAAATCTCTTTTACCTTCATAGATTATAAACAGCAAAACAATTTTTTCCGAGAAATTTTGGGAACTTTTTAAGCAACCTCGGGTTTTTTCTAAGGCTTTTATCTCATGTCCGGGACGCTTGAACACGCGTTCATCCATCCAATTTTACATAGGCATGAAAAATGCAAAGATAAATATATGTTTTAAAAACTGTATATAACTGTGCCGCATTCTTCCATCTATTTTTCTGTCATCATTCACACAAGTACAGCCATATGGTGGTAATAGGAAGGGACAATTTTGTGTGGGAGATGTTAATTAAATGAGAACTCCCCTGTTGTTGCCTTTTGCATAATTAATTTCCGCAATTGGAGAGGGAGCGCGAAACAGGCCAATTCAACACGGAGTAACACCCCCCCCCCCCCCCACCCTCACATATTTACCCTCTCCTCTCCCAACCGCACTGGAATTTCACACGTCACTGAGGCTTAGTCCGCACTCTATGTGCTTACGTAAATTTACATAATTCCAACACCAAAAGGCATCATCCTTAATAAGCGGCCTAAAATTTTAGTCAAAATACGCACAACAAATTTAGCGCTTAAATGAGCTCAGCTCCTATTTAAAACACTGAGCTCCGTGCGGTATTTGTGCATTTTTGGCTGGTAATCATGTCAACATGTTTTGTTTAAATACAGTATTTTTGGAAGGTTTGTACAAATAAGTGCGCAGTTGATTTCGTCCCCCTCACCTAGCAGAACAGCAGAAGGTAAAAGACAGAAAAGAGGGAAAAGGAGAGTGAACAAAAAGTGAAAAGAAAGGGAAAAAACGACGACGCTTAATCGATCGAGCCACTAATATGTTGAGCTGTTCTATGTTGGGCTGATCATTTATTGGTCTATTTCCTGTAGCTTAAATTTAAAGACATTACAGTGGGTGAAGAGAATGCGTTGTCAATTTAAACGTAAAAGGAAGCTATCTAAATAGCTAATCAGTTGCGTCTATTTAGTCACGCTTTTTATCCCATGTATTTTGTTACCTGTTCGACCTATCTCTCGGGCTATTATGACGACACAGACAATAGACAGGTACAAAGACAACAAAAAACTACAAGGGGTTTTCATTGCCCTCGTATTTTGTCTACTATTTATTGGCTTTTATTTTAAATGCGGATGTTACATTGAAAAAATAGGAAAAAATTCACGAGGTATTCTCTAGCCCACACACGGAGGAAAAAACTAAGGCACGAGGGCACAAATTTGTTGTTTTGTTATTGTTTTCGTACAACTGCTGACACAAATAGAGTGTAAACAGTAAAATTGGTGCGGGCAAATATGTGGCGCAAAATTAGCAGGAAAAGTTCTCAGTATTAAGCAATAGCATATATGGTGGTCATAGCAAAAGGAGAAATAGGAGGCAGTGTCGAGTGAGTAGCTGGGTACTGTTTGAAACCGGAGACTACAAATAGCTCTGTACAATTTAATCTCTCTGTCCCATGAGAGAGATAAGGCAAAGAAGGCGAACAGAACACATGCGGAGAACTAAAAAGGTAGAGCCAAAATAGCATAGCCTGACTCCCCTTCATAACTCAAGAAAACGTTATCGTACTCGCCGCTCGTTTTCTAAGGCATTAAGACGCAATATATCACCAAAAGATTCGGCATTAAAAATAGGCAACATAAATTTTTAAATCTTAACAACAGAAGAGCTATTTTTGAACTGAGTTACATTTAATTATATAGAAAGTATTGACCTTCAATAGAGGACAAGTTCAGCAGGACAGCATATTAGGAAAAAATGTTTAAACAAAAACACGATGACCTCATGATCACAGAATTTAATTGAATGCATTATATTCAAAATGAAACCAAACAACAGGGGGAAGATTAACAGACAATAGCCGCGAAATAAACGTCGAAACCTTTAGTCAAAAAGACAACTACGGCCGAAGAGAGAAGTTGCTACTCGAAAAATTTTCGATAAAATATCCTTATTTTCATTGTTTTTCAAGTAATAGTGGATTACAATTATCAAGTTCGGGTGAACTCTATTCAATTCCAACTAGAGTTTATCATCTGAAACTATACGTAGAAATAAGTCAGAGCAGAAGTAATTTTCCTGAGTTGGGTGATAAATGCACATCAATGATTTATCAAACCATTGATTAAAAACATACCCGAAAAAATAAAAAATGACGCCACGCGCACAAACTTAGCTGCATATATTGCCACACGTGAACAAAAAACGAAGCTGGACGACACAATTTTGATCAAAAACCCTTTTCCCGGCTTAAAATGTAGAATGAAAAAAAGTGTCAAAAAATGTTTAAAACGTACGATGAACACATGACCACACAAATCTAATTGAATGAATTATATTCAAAATGAAACCAAACCACAGCGGGAAGATTAACAGACAATAGCCGCGAAATAAACGTCGAAACCTTTAGTCAAAAAGTCAATTACGGCCGAAGACAGAAGTTGCTACTCGAAAAATTTTCGATAAAATATCCTTATTTTCATTGTTTTTCAAGTAATAGTGGATTACAATTATCAAGTTCGGGTGAACTCTATTCAATTCCAACTAGAGTTTATCATCTGAAATTATACGTAGAAATAAGTCAGAGCAGAAGTAATTTTCCTGAGTTGGGTGATAAATGCACATCAATGATTTATCAAACCATTGATTAAAAACATACCCGAAAAAATAAAAAATGACGCCACGCGCACAAACTTAGCTGCATATATTGCCACACGTGAACAAAAAACGAAGCTGGACGACAAAATTTTGATCAAAAACCCTTCTCCCGGCTTAAAATGTAGAATGAAAAAAAGTGTCAAAAAATGTTAAAAAAACGTACGATGAACTCATGACCACACAATTCGAATTGAATGACTTATATTCAAAATTGATTCAATCCACAGCGAGAAGATTAACAGACAATAACCGCGAAACGAACGTCGAAGCCTTTAGTCAAAAAGACAACTACGGCCGAAGAGAGAAGTTGCTACTCGAAAAATTTTCGATAAAATATCCTTATTTTCATTGTTTTTCAAGTAATAGTGGATTACAATTATCTAATTCGGGTGAACTCTTTTATATTCCCACTAGAATTTATCATCTAAAATTATACGTAGAAATAAGTCAGAGCAGAAGTAATTTTCCTGAGTTGGGTGATAAATGCACATCAATGATTTATCAAACCATTGATTAAAAACATACCCGAAAAAATAAAAAATGACGCCACGCGCACAAACTTAGCTGCACATATTGCCACACGTGAACAAAAAACGAAGCTGGACGACAAAATTTTGATCAAAAACCCTTCTCCCGGCTTAAAATGTAGAATGAAAAAAAGTGTCAAAAAATGTTTAAAACGTACGATGAACACATGACCACACAATTCTAATTGAATGAATTATATTCAAAATTGAACCAATCCACAGCGAGAAGATTAACAGACAATAACCGCGAAATGAACGTCGAAGCCTTTAGTCAAAAAGACAACTACGGCCGAAGAGAGAAGTTGCTACTCGAAAAATTTTCGATAAAATATCCTTATTTTCATTGTTTTTCAAGTAATAGTGGATTACAATTATCAAGTTCGGGTGAACTCTTTTATATTCCAACTAGAATTTATCATCTGAAATTATAGGTAGAAATAAGTCAGAGCAGAACTAATTGTCTTGCGTTAGGTGATAACTTCACGTCAATGATTTATCAAACCATTGACTAAAAACTTATACCAGCGCAAATAGAAAATGACGCCACGCGCACATGTAGCTGCATATATTGCCACACGTGAACAGAAAACGAAGCTGGACGACACAATTTTGATCAAAAACCCCTTTTCCCGGCTTAAAATGTAGAATGAAAAAAAGTGTCAAAAAATGTTTAAAACGTACGATGAACACATGACCACACAATTCTAATTGAATGAATTATATTCAAAATGAAACCAAACCACAGCGGGAAGATTAACAGACAATAGCCGCGAAAAGAATGTCGAAGCCTTTAGTCAAAAAGACAACTACGGCCGAAGAGAGAAGTTGCTACTCGAAAAATTTTCAATAAAATATCCTTATTTTCATTGTTTTTCAAGCAATAGAGCATTACAATTTTCTAATTCGGGTGAACTCTTTTATATTCCAACTAGAATTTATCATCTGAAATTATAGGTAGAAATAAGTCAGAGCAGAACTAATTTTCTTGCGTTAGGTTATAACTGCACGTCAATGATTTATCAAACCAATGACTAAAAACTTACACCAGCGAACATAAAAAATGACACCACGCGCACAAATTTAGCTGCAAAAATTGCCACACGTGAACAAAAAACAATGCTTGACGACAAATTTTTGATCAAAAACCCTTTTCACATCTTAAAATGTAGAATGAAAAAAGTGTTAAAAAATGTTTAAAACGTACGATGACGCGCCTTTTCATTCCATTTTCTGATTGAGTGTGAAAAAAATCAGCACTACAATTTGACTCCAAAAAGCATTAAAATATGTAAACAATTTAAAGAATACAGCACAATTCCTATCGGCAATTCAAAAACTCCTCATTGAAAAAACAGTAAAATAAACAAAGACTTAGTAGAACTTAGTATAATTAGACTTGAACAAACATTCAGAAAAAAGATCAAAACGTAATAACTCCGAAAAGACTCGGAGTCGTTTACGACAGAAAACAGCCTCTGCAATAGCCATTATCTGTTTTAATAAGAAAACAAAACTAACCGTAGTTCAAATAAAATAAAAAATTCAGCAAATAACCAATTTCTATTTACTATTGTTAGAAACTAAGCAACTAAAAGTCCAATAAACGAAAACAGAAGTCAAAGTTCGAAAACAAAGAAGTCAAAGTTCAAGTCAAAAATAAATTTCCTTCAGCTTGAAAAAAATTAGAGAATAGCAACATTGCTCTTTGAAAAAAGAAAAGTTGACAAAATAGATGTATTTGTCTCGATTATTTCTCTGATTTGAAACAAGAACTGCATAATAACAAAACAAATCCACTTTTTATGCAGGGAAGATCAGGAGCAATATGCGTCTCTTCAAATCTCAGATAAACAATAGAACAAAACAATATGGGCGTTCAAATTCGTTCAAATTACCAAAAATAAAATTCAAAACAACCGAATAACGTCAGGCTAATTTCTCTCAAACGACTGATGAGCGGTTGACTTTCTCAACAGCTATTTAATGTTTAAGGACGCCAGCTTTAGCTTAAATGAAGGGGAGTGGGCTGATCGGCAGGGAGTTTTGAGCGCGCTGTGTTACCAGCGGAACAATGAGCATGGAGTCGTAATTAGATTTGGGGGGATGAAGCGGGGGTGGGTGAATCAGGGGGTCAAACTTCCCTCAAACATCCCTCGACACCATGAATTTAAAAACTGTCTCCAAAACAGCTTCGTTGCATCGCATTCTTATTCTTTTAAGCCGAAAAGCGCAGAGAACTTAATGCACAACGTGCATTACCTGTTCATTGCTCATCCCGTTTTTGAGGGCGAAGAAACGAAAGGAGCAGACGACAAATCGCTTGAGCAAAAAATCGCATGAATGAAGACAGCATATAATTGCATCAAATTTTGTTTAATAGCAATTGAACGCTATCAAAACCGCCGGAGTGTCATTAACATAGCCCCATTGAATCAATCAAAGCATTAAAAACAACATCCGTTCAAAACAAACCCGACAGATTGCCGGATAATATCGTCCATTGATTCCAATAACACCGATTGGGATTGAAGGAACCAAAAACAATGATAAAAAGTGACTGTTGTACAAACACTTTATCAAAAGAGTAAACTATGTTGATTGTACCGAAGGGTCTAGTATCAATGCCAAAACGCATTAGAGATGCTAACTGAAACTTAAATACTAGCCTAGAGAAATCGAAAAATTCATGCAAAATAAGAAATAAAGTAAAGCAAAAATTTTTGTTCGACGAAGTAAAAACATAAGCCAAGTCCCAAAGTACAATCCGAAGAACTGAATGAAATTTTAGAACTCCTGTACCTGACCAGAACAAATTTGAACTAACTAAAAAAACACATTAACCCACGCACAAGCCAATCCTTCAATGAGGTTTATTGGCGAATTAAGATAGAGAAAATCGAGAAACATGACATACTAAAAAAAATGAAAATCAGAAAAATTCAAAAGTTTCATAACTTCACAATCTGCTAAAAAATTTGAAATTCACTTTTTTGTCTCTAAAATCTGTCCAGTAACCCGTCCACAAGAGCTAAAAAAAGTTTCAATGGCCCAGAAAAACCGATTAGCTTAGAAAATAACACAAAACATTCAAAAAAAATGCAAACAATTCCAACTGAAAATTTCTTCAAATCATTTGATTCTGTCCCGAGGCTATCCAGTAACCCAACAAAAAGCCATAAACAGTTTCATTGGCTCATAAAAACCGATGAACTAGCAACATGACAATAATTTTCAAACTTCGAAAATTAAATTCAAATTCTATCGAAAAATAGCAAAAAATTGTACCATTAAAAAGTTGAAAACCATTCTATTGCCCCTAGCAACTAGTATAGCAACAAGAAGTACATACTAGCAAACCCTAAAGAACATAACCTGGCCGCTGAGGCAACAAACTGGACAAACGACACTTAAAACTTGAAAAATTCTATCACAATAAAGCTAAAATTAGTGATATTAAAATGTTGAAAACAGTTCCATTGCCACTAAAAACCATTGTACAAACCTATTTAGAGACCCCAGAGGAGGTTCCATGGTCCCTGAGACAGGAAAAACTCAAAAATAACAAAAAAAACTTCAGAAAAATCTTCAAAAAAATGCACAAGCTTTATCTAAAAATTGAGAAGTCCTGACACTTAAATGTTGAGAACAATTCCATTACCACAAAAAACCATACAGTAACCATTTATTAGGCCATTTAGAAGGTTTCCTGGCCCCTGAGGCTGGAAAACTCAAATTAAAGAAATTCAGAAACCTTAATGAAAAATTAGTATAATTTTTTTGTGTTTACGCTTGCAGTACTAAAACATATAACTCAAAAAAAAAATGTTCATAAAAAACTTTATCTTGCAAAAGACTTTTATCGACTTTGACAAGCGTCCGTTCAATGCTAATCAGAAAAATGGCGAAAAACGCAACTGCTAAACTCTAAGCATTTTGAAGATTACTAGAGCCAGCTTTGGCCCTCTATTGAACCTTAATGCCTACCGGGCTTTACCTGTTTATTCCATTTTGAAAGATCAAAGTCATTGTTGAAATGTGTTTAAACGTCTTACGAATAAAGACCGAACCCCAATACAATCCAATTCTTGGAAAGTAAAAAACAGCCGAAAGAATTCGGGAAACAACTCAAAGAAAACAAAGAAAAACACGCCATCAGAAATCTAGTAACTACCTAATTTACTCATGAAAAAATTTGAAGTCAAATCATGAAAAAAGTAACCATCTTGTTTGATATTAGAAGGGCACAAGAAGACAAAGAAAAGCTTGCAAATACTTGCAAAACAATAGCAAGCTCATAATAGGCTAAAAACGTGTGGAAGAAAACAGAACACAATAAATCTGCCAAACAAATGAGGAAAACAGATGACAATCTCATTTTTTTGTCAGATAATAAAACAGCAAAACCTCCGTAAGTAATAGACGTCTTTTCAAATCCTACTTAAGGCAGTAAAACAAAACAATTAGCGAAAGATGGCTAATAATCAGCAAATAGCTGAAAAACCTGCGAATTGGCACAAAACTCAGATTAATAACCAGAAACTTTCAAACTACTATCAAAACAACCCTACATATAATACAATATTATAAACATTACCGCCTAACGTAGGGCAAATTGATCTCAAACGACCGGCTACTGGTTGGCTAGCCACAGTTTAGTGAGGATTTATTTGAAGCGGCGTGAGGTGGGCGCAGCTGGGGATGGTGGTGCACCGGGAGGGGGACCGATGGGTGGGATGGGTAGGGCAACAGTGAGGGGGGGAGTGATGGGGCAACGTCGGGAGGTGCGTCATTTGCTACACGGGGCCATTGCGGCCTGAACGATGACGATGTGCAGGAGTGGGGTGAAATGAGGGGAAATTTAATTTTGGGAGGAGGGGTTGCTGTGGGGGAGTCCGGGGAATATTTTCCATGATGAGATTCGACTCTGCATTTTTTAGTTTTCTAGCCTTGTTAGCAATCAAATCAAATAGGAAAAAAAACTAATAAGTGCAAAAATTAAAAGTTTCCTGATTTCACAGCGAAAAAATTTTCAAAACAATTTTTTGTCTCTGGAAATCTGTTATGTAACGGATCTGCAAGACATAAAAAGTTACATTGCCCATTAATGATCGTTGAACTCAGAAAAAGAGAAAAAATATTGAAAATTTTGGAAAAACAAGTGCAAATTTTAACGAAATTTTGCAAAAATTCAAGATATTAATATCTTAAGAACCATTTCATTGTCTCAAGAGACTATCCAGTATCCCTGTTTTAAGCATGAAATAGTTTCACTGGTCCATAAAGCTCCATTAACCTGGAAAACAAAAACTTTCAAATTTTGAAATAAATTTTATCAAAAATTGCTAAAACTCGAGAAATTAATATTGATAAACATTCCATTAACTCTAGAAATTATGAAGCAGCTTATTGTCAAACCTCTGAGGAGGACCCTGGGCCCCTGGTGCCGGAAAAACGCGGTCAGGTTTTCTTGTACCTTTCATGAGCTCTTGAAGCCCTTGAAAGTTCTCAAGAGAACAATGGCACATGTGATCAGAAGTGCAAGACCCACTCTCCACTCATAGGAGGGCTAGGTGTCAGACTTTCATCTAAAGTTCTCACTTTTTGTCAGTTAAAAACTGTATTAGGTTGGTATCTAAAAATTATTAGACGTCGTTTCAAATCCTACTTAAGGCAGTAAAACAAAACCAATAAATTAGCGAAAGATGGCTAATAATCAGCAAGTAGCTGGAAAACCTGCGAATTCGCAAACCTCATATTAATAACCAGAAAACTTCAAACTACTATCAAAACAACCCTACATATAACACAATATTATCAACAAAACCGACTAACGTAGGGCAAATTGATCTCAAACGACCGGCTAGAGGTTGGCTAGCCACAGTTTAGTGAGGATTTATTTGAAGGGGCGTGAGGCGATTGCTGCTGGGGATGGTGGTGCACCAGGAGGGGGGCTGATGGGTGGGGGATAGGGGTAACAGTGAGGGGGGAGGTGGGGCAACATTCGGAGGTTAGTTTTTGATTACACGGTGCCCTTGCGGCCTGAACGATGACGATGTTCAGGGTTGGGGGTGAAGTGAAGGGAGTTTTTTGGGGGTGGAGGGTTTGCTGTGCGGGGAGTGAAGGTTCAACCTCTAAGAACCGCCCTTCATACAATAAGTATAAGTCTCAAAAACAGTTTCTGTGAATCGCATACTTATAGGACTAATCAGCAGAAAGGCTCTACTCTACGAGTACTTAATGCCTACCTGGCGCTCTTTGTTCATACCGTTTTTGACAACAAAAAGGCAACTGGGTGAAGCAAGAAGTGGCATAAAAAGTCCAAGAAGACTATTATAATTGATACAAACTTTGTTTGAGGGCAATTAACAATGATTTCCTACCTAAAAATGCTGGTTAAGTCATTTATAAAACATTTCTATCATAATTAAGCGTTAATGAGTGTAATATATTATGACAACACGCCACATAACAGCAGCTGATGTCCGGCATTAACAGAAGAGTTAAATAAAGGGAGAGAGAGAGAGAGAGAGAGAGAGAGTAAGAGACAAAACGTGAAGAAAGAGAAGGGAAGAAACCCCAACCGACAGAGAGAGAAAGAGCACTAGAATTATATTACACGAGATTCGACTCTGCATCATTGTTTTCTTAGCCTCGTTAATAATCAAATAAAAAAACCGATAAGTGCAAAATTTTTTTAAAAAAAAGTTTCCAGAGTTCGCAGTGAGAACAACGTTTAAGGCCATTTTTCATCTCTGCAAATCTGTCATGTAACCCATCTGCAAGACTTAAAAATTTTTGTTCGGCAGTAAGTGTTAAACTCAGAAAAAGACAAATATTCAAAAAATATAAACAATTGCAAATTTTAACAGAATCTTGTTTGGATTCTTGATATTATCTTCAGAACAATTTGAATGTCTAACCTTTTGATTGTCTCAGGACACTATCCCGTATCCCTATTTCAGGCTTTAAATAGTTTCCTGGTTCATAAAGATCCATAAACTGGAAAAAAAAACTTTTCAAAATTTAAAATTAAAATTTATCAAAAAATTGCTAAAACTCGAGCAATTGAAATACTGATAAACACGCCATTAAATCTAGAAACTAAGCAGCGGCTTATAATCAAACCATGGAGGAGGTCCCTGTGCCCCTGGTGCCGGAAAAAATTTAAAATATTCAAAAAACTTGAAATTGCAAAAACTATTTTGAAAAAATTGCTTAAAATCGTAACCTATTATCAAACCCTAGATGAGGTTCCATTGCTCTTGAGGGCGAAGAAATCTAAAAAAGAAAAAAACTTTCAGAAAACCTGAAAAAATTGTAAGTTTTCAGTAACTTATTATCGAACCCTTGAGGAGGTCTTCTAGCCCTGGGGCTGGAAAAACTTAAATAATAACAAATCTCGAAAAAATTGCAAGTTTTGTCAAAAAATGCTAAAATTTGTGATGTTAAAATCTTGAAAAACACTCCATTACCATTAGAAACTATGCAGTAACCTAATATCAAACCCTAGAGGTTCCTTGACACCTAGGGCTGAAAAATTTGCGTGTTTTTGTTTGGAGTACCCAAACATATAGCTCCTAAAATGGTCATTAAATGTTCTTATGTCTTTCAAAAACCTTTATCCCAGTAGCTTCACCAGACTCAGGACTACGAAACGCGGCTAAGTGTCTCCAATGAAACTTAATGACCGCTGGGCGCTACCTGTATATCCCGTTTTTAAGGACGAAAAGTCAAATGGCTCAGACAAAAAACCAGTCAAGCAAAAAATTGCATAAAAAAGACCAACAGGAGTAATATAATTGCTACAAACTACGTTTGAGAGCAACTAAAAACAACTTTTTTCACAGTTCAATTCCTGCTTCAAAATCACTCAAATAAAATCGACGTACAGAAGAGACTCTTCCAATACTCCTGAGTCTTAAATGGACAGCACCTCAATACAATTCAAATTGGACATGAACCAAAATATACATTCTTGAAAAACTATCCGATACTTTTCGTGTTGTTGCGAAAGTTCGCAATAAGTAAAAGCATATTAAAAAGCCCGAACACAATAAATATTTCCACAAAAATACATCTATAATGTCAAATATAGGGTTATTCGATTATTTATTCACATAAGCCTAATGTGCAAAATTATAGCAATTGTTATCACTGATTTGGCCTAGAGAATCATAGTTAATCAAGCTGAGAGAAAATGAGGTTCTAAGAGAATAGGTGAACTCACGTCTGGTTTGAATAGATGCATGAGACCATCTTCCATATTTGGCAGGAGAAGGGCCCTGACAAGGAAGATAGTTAGGACCACGTAGGGGAATAAGGCTGTGAAGTAGATCACCTGGAAATAAAGCATCCACGTCCAGTAGTAAAAAATTACAATTCACTACTATCCGTCACAAGAATTTATCTCAATTGCTCTCGAAGAACAGGCGAGGCGTTGGCTGTAGCTAGGTTTATCTTAGAGAAGTCAACCTCACTGGGTAAGAGGGGGTACGGTGAATGGAGCAAAAATTGGACGGGTTCCAAAAAAGCTGTTCTTCAATGAAGTTCCCGGTTCACCATTTTATCCCATTTCTTTTCACGAAATGTAAAACTGCGCAAGGAAAAGAACATTCTAGAAAAACGGCCAGGCAAGGCTGTTCATAAAAAAGGCACACACACACAAATACCATAGCTGTCTTAAACGACGTTCGAGAGCAATTAATACGAGCGACACCGAGTTAGACAATTAATCAACTTTTGATGCCTCCAAAGAAAAAATGTCTGAAAATGAGTCGAGTAGCAGATCGTGCCCGGTCATAAAGCACAATCTCCGAAAACACGACAGACAGTCAGTTTTTTTATTCGTACCTTTCCAGAGCTCTTGATGCCCTTGACGGTTGCCAAGAGAACAATGGTCCATGTGATCACAAGTGCAAGACCCACTCTCCACTCGTAGGAGGGCGAGGTGTCCAGACTGTCAGCTATGTTTAACGTCTCCCTGTACCAGTAGTAGGAGGTTGAAGAGGCTACCTATAAGGAAAACATACATAGACTCGCATGAGCATGTTGACGTCACCAGTGAAAAGAGGATGAATCAGAAATGAACAAGATATACACTCCGAACTTTAGCAAAAGTCGCGTGAACTTAAATGAGCAATTAAAGATTTGGGTTCCCGTAATAGGTTTTTTCATGATTTTTTCTGTGACCCTTGGTTAGAAACGAAATTTAATTTCACATAGATCTGCAAGCCCTAATGACCTGGCATTCGTTGACATCAGCATCACACGTGGACCAGGGAGAAGGGTACTTGAAGCTGCGGAAAAAGTACAATATACACCAGGACACGACTGTGTTGTAGTATACAGCACAGAGGAAAGACACAATACACGAGGCTATGCCCAGTCCTGCCAAATAGGGGTTGATCTCCCACCACACCTGGAGAGGACCCTTCCTCAGTCTCTGTCCAAGTGACAGTTCAATTATGAACAGAGGGATGCCCTCGAAGATCAGCATCAACGTGTAGGGAATCAGGAAAGCCCCTAAAACGTTGCAAATTCGTAAGTTACTTTTTGTAATTCCTCACTTTGAGTTAGAAAGAAAGTCTTTATCTTCATTAAGATGACAATACCAAGTTAAAAACATTGTATAAAGGCCTTACAAATAGTTCGTAAATTTCATTTAAGAAGGCATAATTCAGTAATGAGTATATGGCACTACATGTGCTTTTTTCAGCAAATTCTACATTTTTAATAAAATTATAAATTTCTTAAAATATGATAAAATTATTGAAAAAAATGATAAATTATGAGATTTTTTAATAAATTTTATCCTTTTTTCAATAATTTTATTAAGTAAGCGAATATAATTAAGTAGTGAATATAAAATGGTATCCAGCCATCTAATTAAAAAACCTCAAAACACACTCCGAACTCCAAACACACCCCGAACTAACGATAATTTTATAAATTATGAGATTTTTTAATAAATTTTATGAATTTATCATTAGTTCGGAGTGTGTTTGGGCTTCGGAGTGTGTTTTGAGGTTTTTTAATTAGGTGGCTGGATACCATTTTATATTCACTACTTAATTCGAGGAGCACAAAAGTTACGATTGAAGTTACGATACAAACAATTGAACCCTTCAATTCAGATTTTTATCTACCTAAATTCCTTTTCTTTGTATTAGAATTGCCATCAACAATTCGGTTGAAGTTTTCCATGCCGCCTTGTTTTGAAAATTTGCTAATACGAAAACTCAATTCAGTGCTTGCTCTTTCTTTTTTGAATTATTGCTGGCACGTTCATTACAACGTGATGGCAAAACTAACCTCCTCCATTTTTCTGACAGAGATATGGAAAACGCCAGACATTTCCGAGTCCGACTGCGAAAGCGACACATGCCAACATATACTGAAATTTGTTGTCCCATTGTTGGCGATCTTCGGCTGGCCTGCCCGCCTCCTCTTTAGCAACCAAGTGCTCTGAGGATGGGCTCTCCTTCTTGTCTTGGATCAAACTGAAAGAACCAACTGAGCACAACTGATGACCGATTTATAAAAATCGATAAAAACACACAACTAAAATATGGTGTGTATAATTGGGTGAGAATGGGAAAAGAACAAATGACGGCATGATTCTAAAGCTCTCTAAAACCTTTAATTTGAGCCAATAGATTGGCTATAATTACCCCGCAGTAGACACTCAATGAGAACTGTTTTTCTTCAGACTAAGACCACAACAAACGCAACAAAAACGGGCATGACTCAAAAATCAGCCACTATTTTACAAAGGGAAACAACGTCAAATAAAAAAAAACGACTGTATCCGCTCAGGCCAACAAATAGATTATCCCATGCCTCATTAGCAACCGCTGCAACTTGAGACGTGATAGGACAAAGTAAACAAATAAGAGCATAACTCAATAAATTGCGTATTTTAGAAGACAATGAGTATCGAAGCCAAAAAAACAACTATCTGTTAGCCTGAACGAACGAAAAATAATAATGCAACATTAGCAAATGATGACACCTGTCATTGATAGGACTAAGGGATAAGACACAATGAACAAAAAAAGCGAAAACTGAAAAACTTGCCGATACTTTTTTTAAATTACTTTGTATCTAAGCATCAGACGCATTAACAATAACACTAAAACGAATAATTCGACAAACTGAAACTTCATTAAAAACCGAAGAGACTTGTCAATAGTCATACTAAGCCATAAATTAGACTGATAAAACAAATGAACAATAAATAATTTTTGAAAAGTTTGCGTCTTAATAAAAAGCACTGGAAATGTACTGCACGATCAATTCAGTCAATTTGAGGCTCATTAGCAACCTATTAGACCTGCTGATAAGTCAACCAATTGAACAATATAAACGGGCAAACTTAACGATTCCCTATTACTTTTTGAAAAAATAGTATAGAAGTCATACAAAATGTTAGCTATGAACTGCAACAATTAATTCCTTTAACTGTACTCTCATTAGCAACTGAGAAGCTCGTTATTAATAAAATCATGTGATTAGACAAAACTATAAAAATTCAATAAATTTTTACAACAAATAGTGTCAAAGACATAAAAAGCATTAGCTGTCCATAGTATGACTAAAAGAAACGCAAATAGGTATAATAAGAAGCAGGTGTGATACTTTACAAGCACTCAAGTGGAAGACCGCTGAAAAGGTCAAATTGACGTAAGTAAAAAGTATTCTCTCAAAAACCGAAAATTTTTTTAAACAACAGTTTCTCAATCCACTTTGAAAGGAGTTTGAAAAACAATCACGCTTCAATTTCTACTCGCTTTTTCAATCCCTTTACTAATCCAGCTTGACTAACATCACTACTCTAATTTGACTTCTCAAGCCCCACTTTAAAAGCAGTTAGAAGTAACTTCAATCCTTTTACTACTCCAGCGTGACTAAAATCACTACCCTAGTTTGACTTCTCTTTGACATCAAAAAGGAAAAAAAGTGAGAATAGACCTGAAAAATACAGAGACGCAATGCAATCCTTTGGATGGTAAAAACTGCAAATGCTTTAAATCAGAATAGCTTATTTTCTTCTCCGATTTGTTTCTTCTCTTGAAAATTTTTCCACTAACAAAAATTTGTCAAGAAAATGCAGTCTTATTTGAGATGATTTTACCAACAACATATCAGATATATCAAAAGAGGACAAAAACTAAAAGAGGACAAAAACTAAAAGGGCAGTTGATAAATTTCTAAGCAAAATTATTTTTTTATTTGATTGCATTCAAAAATGTCCATTAGAAAACACCGAGATCACAAGCATATGAAAATTGAAAAACGACAAACGAAAATACATCGCTTGCAAATTGCCAGAAAGTAGCTGCGAGCTCTTCATAGTCTAAAAGAATCGTCATAGTCTAGTCTCGAAATACAAATAAGATTGCGACCTTAAAAAACTTGAAAAACTTCTCATGCAAATTAAGATTTCTGAAAAAAAAAATAAATTCTTCAATTGATTTTAAAGCTGCCTTCAAATAACTTTTTTGTTCCGGGAGTGATAATTTTTTTTCGGGAGTGATAAGACAAGTGTGAACAAATATTTATGGAATCAAATGAATTTCCTGTTTCCAATACATTTTAAAAATATATAGATCAAAACAAGACGTCCGACCAATACTACCCCTCGAGTCGCCTCAATACAATTCAAATTCTCTGAATTGCGAAAAAATGACAATTAAAAAGAGGCCCCTCCTGGCACGCAAGTCAAATCCTAATTGACTTGCCCCACTATATGCAAATAAAAATTTGCGAACGGTCAACATTAGCGACGAGCACTATACACAAACAAAGCGCAAAGATCACGAAAGTAGCGGTTTCAGGAAAACTCTGCAAATTGAAGATCAAAAGACGTAGAACTAGTATTTGAAACTATTTGTCCAAGAGTTTCACACAACAGCCTCCCATCATCAACAATTGTTCCAATCGACTATTTGAATAAAGGACGCCTGCGAAATAAGCGCACGACACAGAGGCGGAGCAACGCAACAGCTCAACGCTTAACCAATTGGAAAATTAAAATCAGGACAAAACGTGACGCGTAAAAAATTTCGGGTCTTTCCCATTATAGCCCCCCCCCCAGCTCAGTGGTCAGATAACCTATAGCCCCCCCCCCCCCCCAAACATGGTAATTCTACCATAATGGGGGGGGGCTATAATTTCATGGGGGGCTATAATGGGAAAGACCCAAAATTTCCTACCAGGTTGTGGATGTCGATGAATATTGAGACAGCAAATCGAGGGCATCCTGCCCCACTTCCACTGGACTCAGCAATGATACCTCTTGCTTTTTAGAATTCACTCCATCAGTTAGCATTATAAACAACCAGCATCTGAAATTCCGGTATGCAGCTAAACACTATTAATAAACAACACGCCAATAAAGTAATATGAGCAGCATTAAATTAGAGTGAAGTTTGCATTTAAGGGGTTAGCACCCGTTCTCTTATGCAGTTTGGTCAAATTTTGCCGAAAACAACCCATTTCATACAGAGCAGCGAGCGAATTATTTGATGCAGAGGATTTACGGCAACTTTTGTTGTTGCTGAATAGGAGTGATAAGTCCCTTTCCGTTAAAATTCAACATAATGTCAATTTATTTAATCGCAAAAGTTGGCACGTGCATACACTGTTTTTCAAAAATCTCAAACTTTAACTCAAATTATTGGATCTATTCTTTTTCGGCCCCCAGTGTTTTTTATGACCCCCCGTTACAAATTATATGTTGTTATATAGCACGTTACTATGTAAGAAAATAGCACGTGCGCCTGGGGGTCATAAAAAATTTGTGCTCACTAAGCTGGGGGGGGGGCAAAACAGAATAGATCCAAATTAATTTCTAACTTTTTCCGTTCGAATTTTCTTCACTCGAGTGGAAGACCGCTGAAAAGGTCAAATTGACGTAAGTAAAAAGTATTCTCTCAAAAACCGAAAATTTCTTTAAACAACAGTTTCTCAATCCAATTTGAAAGGAGCTCTTCATAGCTGCGAGCTCTTCATAGTCTAAAAGAATCGTCATAGTCTAGTCTCGAAATACAAATAAGATTGCGACCTTAAAAAACTTGAAAAACTTCTCATGCAAATTAAGATTTCTGAAAAAAAATAAATTCTTCAATTGATTTTAAAGCTGCCTTCAAATAACTTTTTTGTTCCGGGAGTGATATTTTTTTTTCGGGAGTGATAAGACACGTGTGAACAAATATTTATGGAATCAAATGAATTTCCTGTTTCCAATACATTTTAAAAATATATAGATCAAAACAAGACGTCCGACCAATACTACCCCTCGAGTCGCCTCAATACAATTCAAATTCTCTGAATTGCGAAAAAATGACAATTAAAAAGAGGCCCCTCCTGGCACGCAAGTCAAATCCTAATTGACTTGCCCCACTATATGCAAATAAAAATTTGCGAACGGTCAACATTAGCGACGAGCACTATACACAAACAAAGCGCAAAGATCACGAAAGTAGCGGTTTCAGGAAAACTCTGCAAATTGAAGATCAAAAGACGTAGAACTAGTATTTGAAACTATTTGTCCAAGAGTTTCACACAACAGCCTCCCTTCATCAACAATTGTTCCAATCGACTATTTGAATAAAGGACGCCTGCGAAATAAGCGCACGACACAGAGGCGGAGCAACGCAACAGCTCAACGCTTAACCAATTGGAAAATTAAAATCAGGACAAAACGTGACGCGTAAAAAATTTCGGGTCTTTCCCATTATAGCCCCCCCCCCCCCAGCTCAGTGGTCAGATAACCTATAGCCCCCCCCCCCCCCAAACATGGTAATTCTACCATAATGGGGGGGGGGCTATAATTTCATGGGGGGCTATAATGGGAAAGACCCAAAATTTCCTACCAGGTTGTGGATGTCGATGAATATTGAGACTGCAAATCGAGGGCATCCTGCCCCACTTCCACTGGACTCAGCAATGATACCTCTTGCTTTTTAGAATTCACTCCATCAGTTAGCATTATAAACAACCAGCATCTGAAATTCCGGTATGCAGCTAAACACTATTAATAAACAACACGCCAATAAAGTAATATGAGCAGCATTAAATTAGAGTGAAGTTTGCATTTAAGGGGTTAGCACCCGTTCTCTTATGCAGTTTGGTCAAATTTTGCCGAAAACAACCCATTTCATACAGAGCAGCGAGCGAATTATTTGATGCAGAGGATTTACGGCAACTTTTGTTGTTGCTGAATAGGAGTGATAAGTCCCTTTCCGTTAAAATTCAACATAATGTCAATTTATTTAATCGCAAAAGTTGGCACGTGCATACACTGTTTTTCAAAAATCTCAAACTTTAACTCAAATTATTGGATCTATTCTTTTTCGGCCCCCAGTGTTTTTTATGACCCCCCGTTACAAATTATATGTTGTTATATAGCACGTTACTATGTAAGAAAATAGCACGTGCGCCTGGGGGTCATAAAAAATTTGTGCTCACTAAGCTGGGGGGGGGGGGGGCAAAACAGAATAGATCCAAATTAATTTCTAACTTTTTCCGTTCGAATTTTCTTCACTCGAGTGGAAGACCGCTGAAAAGGTCAAAAGGTCAGCCGAAGAACAACATGTAGTGGTGAGATGTTCGAATCTCAGTTGATTGATACGGTTCGTTTCTATTTCATGGTGGTCAACTACTTCACGACCTTCTTTGGAAAGCGTTTTAAAAACTGCATCCCTGTTGTGTTAGAACTTACGCAAAAAAATCCATTAATAAGCACAGGAAGTAATAGGTTTGAGAGACCTCACTTTGCGAAACACATTTCGCTTCTTCGCTAATTGTTGTGATAAACTTACTAAATAGTTTCAGAGAAGGCTGAACGATGGTTCGGGATACAAAAAAGCCAACCCAAGCTGCGGACGAGAATGGGAGATAGCATGTGGTGGAGTGCACTGGTGATGGCTGTGAAGGGAATGGGTGCATTGGCTGGCCGAGGATCTGGCTCCCAGAGCGCATCTTCAAGAACTTCCTGCCCCGGCCATACTTTTGCGGATTTTGTGCTCACGACAAGATCTCAGAGAGGAGCAGTCAAGCGGGTGCCCCGGTATTGGAAGGACAAGCAAGTTTCGAGGCAGATGCAATTCAGCAATATGGGAGGCAAGACAAAGTGAGGATTGTTGGGCTGGAAGATGGAGGTAACAACGAGGATCCATACGAGGAAGTGCTCAAGGTGACAGGTTACTATTGGGTAAGCTTGCAAAGGGACATCAGTGTATGTCATCAGCTCCCTTCCAGAAATGGCGGCAAGGCACCTTTGATTGCTCGTTTTGTTCGAAGACAGAAGAAAATAGTGCAAAGAAGTAATTGTTAATTAAAACTTAAATTATCAATGACAACTTTCGGTCTTTAAACAAACATTTCGACGAACTTCTTTATAAGTTACCAAAAACTTCAAATATACAATCATTAGTCCCACAGAGACCTGGATGGAGGACAAATCGGATGCAACTCATTTCGAAACCGATAAATATACATTTTTTAACTGTTTTCACGTTTGCACACGCAAGATTCTCTTAAAGCTAAAGTATTTGACACAGGGTTTGAAAACATTTTACTGCTGAAATGTACGACAAAAAAATCGTTTTTGTGGGCTGTGATTATAATTCGCTCTCCAACTCTAATGCGAACTTACGTGTGGACCTTGATAAATTTCTGGAAGAATTCTCTAGGAACATTGATTGCTTATACTTAGTGGGTGATATGAATATCGATCTACTCAAGCAAGACAGCATAACTGAAAAGTTTAACAGCTCAACTAAAAATATTTTGGCATGTAGAAATTTGCGGATGTTACAAAACTTCTGTAGTCTGCAAAAAACTGAATGACAGATGCGTTGGTTCGGATATTGTTTGCCTGAAAAAAATGAATCACTTGTAATAATTTATATTTGAATGTTAAGAAATCTGAACTCATGTGGCTCTGTCAACCGCAGACAGATTTTAAACTTCAAATGAAAGGTTGCAAAACTCAGACTCTGTGAAGTACCTGCGTATTCATTTGGTCAGAAATCTTGTTTTCGAAGTTCATTTTGATAAGGTTGTAAGATTCTTGTCAAAACATGTGTTGCGGTCGCAAGAATCAGGAAGTTCGAGAGTAGAAAAGTTTCCATTTTTATTACCGTTCCTTATCGAACCCATAGTTCAATATGGTCTTTTATTCTATGGAAGTACAACCTCTTCTAAGTTACGTCGTATCTATATGGTTCAGAGGAAGTTGCTTAAGTTGATATTTTTCAGAAGACAGAGAGAATATTTATCCTGCCTTTTCTCAGAATCCATTGTCCTAATTGTATACAATTTGAACATGTTAGAATTATTCAAATTTATTTTGAAATAGGTCAACGCTAAATTGCCTAGTCGGTAACTGAACAATTTTATCAACGTCACGTGAGAGATTGCCTTACTTCGAGGAGCGTCTCATCTGGACTGTTCAAGAAACCATACCTGATTAAAGCCTCAGATAAGAATTCATTGGCCTGGAGAGGACGCGTTTTGTTAAATTACTTGATTAGTAATTGTTTTTATGTTGTTTGCGGAGACGAAACATCATTAAAACGTTCTATAGATCTTCTCAAGATTATATTTAACAAAATTTTTTTTCTATACCTTGCTCTCGTATGAGTTCAGGTTTTTTTCTGTCTTTTATTTATACTAGCCTTATCTGTAACTATTATGGGGCTTCTAGCTTCTGTGGGACCAGTGCTTATTGATGTGTTTCTGCAAGCTATAATTAGGATGCAGGTTCTGAATTTTTTAGTGAACCAATCTGATATAATAATTAGTTTCTTTGTATAACAATCTAAATTTCCAAAAACACAAACATACCCGGCAGGTTGCCGGAAAGATTGCTTCCCATAACAACAATTGTGATTCAAAGACGGGAGATTGGTTTTTGTAGAAAAAAACTATCAAGTGCAGACTACTTTTATGTCATTTCGTAGCTGAACATAATGTACATACTGTTTCGAAGTGAGAGAATACTGGGGCTAGTGTCAATGGCAACAAACATTAGAGATGGTAACAAGGAATTATAAGAACAAAATTCAAGTAACCGACATCTAAGATTCAACCTTCAGTTTTTATTCCATTTCTATTTCTGATATTGTTTTTTGATACTACACTAAGTTCGTTTTGGTTTATTTTGTTGAGCAAATGCTTTCCAAAAACACTTTGCGCTGAAAGAGAAAAGACTGAAGCTAACTTGGAGATTTCATGAAGACTTCACGCGAAATATTGAAAAAGTTGTCAACTAAGGAAAAACAATTTTTATTTCGAAGAGGCTAAAAAATAGAAGAGCTAAACTAGCCAGGTGAGAAGATGAAGCGGCTGATAAAAAATTATTAAATTCAAGTTTGTGAAGAACTTGATTATAATTATTGCAATCTCAAAAACAGGGAGATTATCAGGTCACGCTAATTTGAATCTCTTGTTCAAACAAACTTTAGCCTCTATTTGTGTTCCCTCTGTCTTAGAACCAGCTCATCTCTACAGAACCGGCCATGAAAAACATGATGGTATGACTCCTGCGCTCTGGAAACAAAGCAAACATCTTTTGTGGGATATAACTGTGGTGGATTCTTTGGCTCCCAGTCGTTTGTATGCTGGCTGGGTTGGTAACCCTGGAATTGCTACAGCGGAAGCCTTCTAGAGAAAAAATGACAAGTATAAAGATCTTGTTGAAAACAATTTTTCGTTTCACTCTTCAGCATTTCAATTTCAAGGGTCTGCAGGACCGTGCACAGTGGTCTTTTTGAATGACCTATGTAAATTCCTCTGTATTACAAAGAATGAGCCTAGAGCTGGCAATTTTTTCAAAACAGAGAATCTCCCTTGAATTCCAAAAAGCTAATGCTGCTTCTGTTTTGGGTACTGATAACAACAAAACCACAATTGACGAGATTTTTTTTATTTCTAATTTTTCTGAAAATATGTTTTCAGCTGATGTTTGTAATGCAGCTGCTTTTTTTGGCTTTTTCCTGAATTTTTCTGGTTTTTTTCCTGAACTCAATTTGTCATTGTAATCCTTGAATTCCTTCTCTGTTGGTGAATTCCCTCTTTTCAATTGTTGAGCTTGCCAGTGCTTTTATGATGACAGGTCTTTTTGTCTGACTCGAGCGTCTGGTGCTCCTATTGATGCATTCCTGGTATTTTTTGAAATATTGATGATTTTATGTCATCTGTTGAAGCTGGTCCCGAGAATTTACTTTTTGAATCAAATTTCAGATTCTACATCCACGGATTTGCATAAATCATTTTCAGACCAGATTAGCATCCAACACTCTTTGTGTGTAACTTCAACTTTAGTTCTGTTATTTGTTTTGGTATTGTAAATTTGCAATATAGACGTTTCGGAAAGAACTGTACCACACACTTTATAGTTATGGTTATAATTGATTTAAAAACTAACGATTTCGAACATTGCATTCATCGTCAGTTTTAAAAATTAAATGAAATCAATTACAAAGTAGGTAAAATTGTCTTTGACTCTAATTTTAAGAAACGGGTTAAAATAACATCAAATTTTTGAAACTTCCTACAGTTAAAATCACATTTACAACATATTATTTACAGCTATATCACTAAAATCAATTCAATTTTTATTCCCGAAATTTTGAAAATCCCGGGTATAATGCTTTCTACTCCTGAAGAACGATTTTTTCTTTTCATTGTTATCTGATGTTGTTTTTTACGTGTTGGGTTGAGAAAATTTGGAATAAACATGTACCAGAATAATTTTCGCATATCAAAAGTCAAATTTTTGTATTTGAACTCATACAATGTGTATAGCAGTGTTTTTTGAAGCGATTGATTCCAAAACAGTGCTAAACACAGTATATGATGTTCAAAGAGCGTTTCCCAAAATTTTCGAAAATGCTTTAAGCCAGGCAAACAATCCTTTTTCGTGAGTGACCCTTCTTCTTCTTCTCAAAATTCTCATCGTTTCGATAGCTATAGTAATTCTACGTGACAAATCATACTATTATCAATGACAACTTTCGGTCTTTAAACAAACATTTCGACGAACTTCTATATAAGTTACCAAAAACTTCAAATATACAATCATTAGTCCCACAGAGACCTGGATGGAGGACAAATCGGATGCAACTCATTTCGAAATCGATAAATATACATTTTTTAACTGTTTTCACGTTTGCACACGCAAGATTCTCTTAAAGCTAAAGTATTTGACACAGAGTTTGAAAACATTTTACTGCTGAAATGTACGACAAAAAAATCGTTTTTGTGGGCTGTGATTATAATTCGCTCTCCAACTCTAATGCGAACTTACGTGTGGACCTTGATAAATTTCTGGAAGAATTCTCTAGAAACATTGATTGCTTATACTTAGTGGGTGATATGAATATCGATCCACTCAAGCAAGACAGCCTAACTGAAAAGTTTAGCAGCCTAACTAAAAATGTTTTGGCATGTAGAAATTTGCGGATGTTACAAAACTTCTGTAGTCTGCAAAAAACTGAATGACAGATGCGTTGGTTCGGACATTGTTTGCCTGAAAAAAATGAATCACTCGTAATAATTTATATTTGAATGTTAAGAAATCTGAACTCATGTGGCTCTGTCAACCGCAGACAGATTTTAAACTTCAAACGAAAGGTTGCAAAACTCAGACTCTGTGAAGTACCTGCGTATTCATTTAGTCAGAAATCTTGTTTCCGAAGTTCATTTTGATAAGGTTGTAAGATGCTTGTCAAAACATGTGTTGCGGTCGCAAGAATCAGGAAGTTCGAGAGTAGAAAAGTTTCCATTTTTATTACCGTTCCTTATCGAACCCTTAGTTCAATATGGTCTTTTATTCTATCGAAGTACAACCTCTTCTAAGTTACGTCGTATCTATATGGTTCAGAGGAAATTGCTTAAGTTGATATTTTTCAGAAGACAGAGAGAATATTTATCCTGCCTTTTCTCAGAATCCATTGTCCTAATTGTATACAATTTGAACATGTTAGAATTATTCAAATTTATTTTGAAATAGGTCAACGCTAAATTGCCTAGTCGGTAACTGAACAATTTTATCAACGTCACGTGAGAGATTGCCTTACTTCGAGGAGCGTCTCATCTGGACTGTTCAAGAAACCATACCTGATTAAAGCCTCAGATAAGAATTCATTGGCCTGGAGAGGACGCGTTTTGTTAAATTACTTGATTAGTAATTGTTTTTATGTTGTTTGCGGAGACGAAACATCATTAAAACGTTCTATAGATCTTCTCAAGATTATATTTAACAAAATTTTTTTTCTATACCTTGCTCTCGTATGAGTTCAGGTTTTTTTCTGTCTTTTATTTATACTAGCCTTATCTGTAACTATTATGGGGCTTCTAGCTTCTGTGGGACCAGTGCTTATTGATGTGTTTCTGCAAGCTATAATTAGGATGCAGGTTCTGAATTTTTTAGTGAACCAATCTGATATAATAATTAGTTTCTTTGTATAACAATCTAAATTTCCAAAAACACAAACATACCCGGCAGGTTGCCGGAAAGATTGCTTCCCATAACAACAATTGTGATTCAAAGACGGGAGATTGGTTTTTGTAGAAAAAAACTATCAAGTGCAGACTACTTTTATGTCATTTCGTAGCTGAACATAATGTACATACTGTTTCGAAGTGAGAGAATACTGGGGCTAGTGTCAATGGCAACAAACATTAGAGATGGTAACAAGGAATTATAAGAACAAAATTCAAGTAACCGACATCTAAGATTCAACCTTCAGTTTTTATTCCATTTCTATTTCTGATATTGTTTTTTGATACTACACTAAGTTCGTTTTGGTTTATTTTGTTGAGCAAATGCTTTCCAAAAACACTTTGCGCTGAAAGAGAAAAGACTGAAGCTAACTTGGAGATTTCATGAAGATTTCACGCGAAATATTGAAAAAGTTGTCAACTAAGGAAAAAAAATTTTTATTTCGAAGAGGCTAAAAAGTAGAAGAGCTAAAATAGCCAGGTGAGAAGATGAAGCGGCTGATAAAAAATTATTAAAATCAAGTTTGTGAAGAACTTGATTATATTTATTGCAATCTCAAAAACAGGGAGATTATCAGGTCACGCTAATTTGAATCGCTTGTTCAAACAAACTTTAGCCTCTATTTGTGTTCCCTCTGTCTTAGAACCAGCTCATCTCTACAGAACCGGCAATGAAAAACATGATGGTATGACTCCTGCGCATTGGAAACAAAGCAAACAATTTTGTGGGATATAACTGCGGTGGATTCTTTGGCTCCCAGTCGTTTGTATGCTGGCTGGGTTGGTAACCCTGGAATTGCTACAGCGGACGTCTTCTAGAGAAAAAATGACAAGTATAAAGATCTTGTTGAAAACATTTTTTCGTTTCACTCTTCAGCATTTGAATTTCAAGGGTCTGCAGGACCGTGCACAGTGGTCTTTTTGAATGACCTATGTAAATTCCTCTGTATTACAAAGAATGAGCCTAGAGCTGGCAATTTTTTCAAAACAGAGAATCTCCCTTGAATTCCAAAAAGCTAATGCTGCTTCTGTTTTGGGTACTGATAACAACAAAACCACAATTGACGAGATTTTTTTTATTTCTAATTTTTCTGAAAATATAATTTCAGCTGATGTTTGTAATGCAGCTGCTTTTTTTGGCTTTTTTCCTGTCACTCAATTTGTCATTGTAATCCTTGAATTCCTTCTCTGTTGGTGAATTCCCTCTTTTCAATTGTTGAGCTTGCCAGTGCTTTTATGATGACAGGTCTTTTTGTCTGACTCGAGCGCCTGGTGCTCCTATTGATGCTTTCTAGACAGTCTGATGTTATTGTATATGACACTGCGTCCCTTTGAAGAGCACAATGCGAATCTTTGAAAGAACATTTTTTCTATGTATCTTTAAGCAAACAATTTTGCTTTCAAAAAACACTGCCCTTAAAGTTCTCAAACAAGCCTTAGGCTAAATTTGAAAGCTCCTTGCATTAACCCATAATTATTTGAGCTTTAAAAAAAACTTAAAAGAAATAGTTTTTAGTTCTCCTAGACTGTTTTTAGATTAAGAAGATTAATAATTATAATGAGATAAAGGTCCGAGAAGCTTTGACAATTACTTGACCCTTCGCCTAATGTCTGTTGTTAAATAAGATTCAAATTTTGGCATAAGTGTCTGTTTTTTGTGTTCTGTTTCATAAACAATTTGTCGTGGATGAATTCTGAATGAGCCAAAAAACAATTTTTGCAGTTTATTGAGCTAAGTATTTGACAGAAGTTGTTTATAAGCGATTGTAGCATCATAAAGGTAATAAAAGAGAAAGTGCCAATAGTTACGTTCGATATACAAGGCTTACTCTCAATAGCCGTTGGATTTGGTTGCAAAAATTCATCCACTTCGTCTAACGATGGCCTTTGGTGGTCAGTTAATCCCAAGACCTAGATGTTCAATATTACAGTAACTTGTACAAAAGCTGCAAAAGTGGCAAATTAACAATTGCCGAAACCTTTAAGAGAAGATGTTTTAACAAACAATAAATTCAATTGTCTAGTATTTGAAATGCTGTGTTGCTGCATAAAAAGTATGTCTATTCTAACTTTCACGATTATCTCCATTTTTTGAAATTAATGATAACAAATTTCGCTTTCTGGTACAATTCTTTTTTTAAGTGATTCTTTGCTTAATATCTGTTATAAACTTATGTTGAAATTTGTATAGGTTGATTTTTTTTACCTTTTCTAAACCAACCTTCTACTTTTTTGACGGCAATATTACAGTCCAGGTTCCAAACTTTCTGAGAATGTTTAGGTGATTGTTCACCAGTTTTGATTTGGGACATGCATCGTGAGCTGTTTCGTGGGAGAAACAATTTATACAAGCTGAAAAACTACCCGACGCTAGACATCTATTGATTCCATCATGTTGGAGCAGCGCTACTTTTGAGCAGTGGAGATTGCCATAAAATCAAACTGAATGATATACTGTAATACGTTACCCTCTTTTTCATCATTAGGTCAAGATTGCCAGCATGTGACATCTTATAAAATTTTCCTACAAGACCATCAAAGCTTTGAAAATATTTCGAGTAATGTCCACTGTTTCTATTATTACCCTCCATTAACTGTCGTTAGTGAGTTAATGTTCATAAGCTTTAGTGGCAAACAAGTATCAAGTGGTCAAGAGGCCAAGTTTTGATCTGATAGATAAAATTATTTAGAAGACGGAGTCATCGTTTATGAAGCAATATCCCATCACTTAAATCTCCTTGTCCTTGTCGTTGACCTGAACTAATTGACAACAATAATACAATTTGAGCTGTTTTGTTGCCATTAGGAGGTGTCTCTTGCGTATGCTGCTGGGCGTGTGTAATAGCGGTTATTTTAGTAGCAAGGTGTTAATAAATTTTGATGAAGTTTTTTATGAGAAATTTCCGACAAACAGTACATTCTAACTTTGCAAAAACCGATAAAATGCAAACTTAAGATGATGGTACAAGTTGGGGCTAAATTCGACTTCTCAAGTTTTCATGATTTATTAAAAGCTCTCATGATCGAAAAAGTTTCACAATCCGGAAAACTTGAAAATTCTCGGTTGTTAAAATGTCCTCTGTTGTTGACCTAATTAATTCTTCTATCTGGATTGAAACTACAAAAAAATTGTATTGTCCTGCTTTTTGGCTCTAACTAATCAAAAGTTTTGTTACTAGACCATTTGGCTTAACAAGTCATCAGCTAATTCAGGTATAGTTTTATAAATTCGATGAACGAAAGGTATTATGAGACCGAGTTTACTTTTTATTAATATTTCATTTCATTGATAGTTTACTGTTTATTGATAGTTTACAAACTATATTTAAAATGGTCATTTGTCTCGATTTTAGGAGGTTATATTGTCTCAATTTTGACATAAAAAACTCATGGTGCTCTAGTATATTGGAAAAAATTTAGTAAATTATTCGGCTTCAAGTTCTTTCAAACAACAGAAAGTCGAGAAACTTATCCAAAATTGGCATACAGAAGGACATAAAGATCCTCTGAGGTTGACTCTTTATTAATTACCCTCTTCATAAGTAATATTCTAAAATATTATTTCGCTTATGCTCCTGAAACGCATTCCTGGTATTTTTTTGAAATATTGATGATTTTATGTCATCTGTTGAAGCTGGTCCCGAGAATTAACTTTTTGAATCAAATTTCAGATTCTACATCCACAGATTTGCATAAATCATTTTCAGACCAGATTGGCATCCAACACTCTGTGTGTGTAACTTCAACTTTAGTTCTGTTATTTGTTTTGGTATGGTAAATTTGCAATATAGACGTTTCGGAAAGAACTGTACCACACACTTTATAGTTATGGCCCTGGAAACAAAAACCATTGGAAACAAAAAAAAATAGTTGTCATTCAACGCGGAGAGTTGAATTGATGAAATTTGTTCAAACTTCAGGTTCTCTGTTTTTTCAGCGCTTGCTAACAAAAAACAAACGCAGATTTTCTAAGATGTCTGTAGTAAAAATTTTTCAGTTATATTTCACCTTGTAAATATTTATTGCAGTGAGTAATTCTAATACTCCTTGTCGTTGTGTTTTCGCAGATACAAAAACGTTATTTATAGAAATCTGATCGTTTTGTAAGGAGGCCTCAGTATATTTTTCTCTGGGTTTTTGATTTCAGCATAAAAGAATTGGCCATTTTTTAAATAATGTATTAAGGCTTTAAAACTGTTTTCCGTACTTTAACTTTCTTATATTTTTGTGGCGTTCCTCTCTAAATTTTGTGTACTTTCAGTTACTCTTGTCCTAACCTGGAACAATTTTGTCATTTGTGCGTGACGCTCCTGCTTAAATTGGTTTTTCCCAGTAAAGGTAAATCAAAATTAGGTAAAGAAAGATTACTGATGAGATTGAGAAAACAGTTTAAGAAGGATAAAAAATAAGAAATTTTTGGATAACTGAAAATGTTGCATTTACTCAAGTATTTGTTGGTATAAAGAAATTGTTTGTGCAGCTACTGTTGAAATTTACAATGCTCATGTTTGTCGTTGGGTAGGATGAACGGAATTTGCCGCGCGATGTTTTGCTAGCATGCGTTCGTGAGCCTTTTATATAAATGAAGCTAGATCTGAAACTGGTATGATTGAGTTTGTTTGAAGCTGAACGTTTTTTGTTGGTGTTTTGTCCAAGTTAGGGCTTTGTTAAGAAGAATGCGGTCTGTTAGAAAGTTTATCTGATTCTGTTTTTTTAAACAGAAAATTTCTGGTTTAACATTTTGTTTCAGTTGGTTTGCTGGATTCATCAATAGTCCATTGCACGTCAAAAAACTTCGCATTTTGCTTGTATTTTTGCTGCTATTATGAATTAACTTTAACTTGTCAATGTTTGTCATTAGAAAAAAAGAGTTCCTCGTGCGTCTGGTCAGAGCAATTTGGATCACCCAACACCTCAGGTTGTTTTTGAGCCTAAAGTAACCTTTCATCAATACCCTCCAGATTTTTATTTTTTGGTGTGGTTTGATGGGTTCTAACTTGATTCTATGACACTTGCGTTCTAGTTTTTGCATGTCAAAAATTCTTTGCATGTCTATCCTTTGAATGTCAGAAAACTTCTCAATTTTTGTTGTGTTTTGTTGCTATTGAGATTTAATTTTCACTTGTGAATCTTTGTCATCAGAAAAATATGCTTCCTCATGCGTATGGCCACAAAAATTTGGGTCACGAAACACCTCAGGTAGTTTTGGGTATAACGTAAACAGTTTTTCATCAATAACCTGCAAAATTTTTTAAAAACTTTTTACTGAGCTTTGATGGGTTTCAATCTGATTATCTGACAATTGCGTTCTGGTTTTATTTATTTTTCTAATGAAAAATTTACTTCGGGTTAGAAGTTTTTCAAATCACTAGCCTATTAAAACTTTGTAACTACTCATTTTATGGAGCAACATTTTAAAAGCAATAATTTTATTGTTTCTCTGACTTTGCCGTCAAAAATTCAGATATTTGTCAAAATTTAAATAGGAATGCTGAAAATGTCTTTGTTTCGCTTTCTTCATCATATAATGTATTGCAGGTGGCATATTTTTTTGTTTTTGAAGGATAATTTTAAAAAAAACTTCACAGTATTCTGTCAGGGAATATAAGATTTGGAGATCAAGTTAGTATGGACTGATGACTAGCTCTGTTTTGGAAAACATTGATTTTGAAAAACACTGAACAAAAACATAGTTTGCCGATTCCTGATATCTATACCAGTGTCTTTGTAGTTGTTTTTAATGGATTTGTAGATAGCTGTTTTCTGAAATCTTTCTGAAGCTACGATAGTTTAAGTGTGTTTAAGTAGTTGTAGTTGATTGTTTATTTTAAATTCTGAATTAAGCCTTGACAGCTCATCCAGTTTCTGAAAAAAAATTCCAGCCATCGTCTTCAAGAAAAATTGATGGCATACAAGAATGCCGCATGATACATTGAACTTGATGTTTAGAGACTGTCTTGGCTAATATTTGATTGAGAGGCCTCGCGATCATAAATTGCAGAAAGACGTCTATTCCAGTTATTAAATTATAAGTATTGCTTCATTGCTTTCGCAATTGTGCAAACATATCAATTTGTGACATGTCTCTGGGTAAACATGTACAGAAATTTTTAGGGGATTATAGCCCGGTGGGTGATTTGTGTTTTTTGAAAATATAGCTTGAAAATATGTACGACTGTTGTTGATATATACAGAAAAATTAGTGTAGCCCGGAAAACAGATTTTCCTGCAAAGTTGCGATTAGTTTTTTTATGCCTGGATTGCATTCAAAATTCAAATAAAAAATCCATTTCAAGAATTCTACCCGTTGTTGGCTTTAGAGGTACCATTTTTTGACCAAGATTTTTCCTGAATGATTGAAAAAACTGTTTAAACTGTTACTTTTGTCGGTCATAGGAACCATAGATATATTTTAGCGATTCCTTCTTTCACCTGTTCCATCTTCCTGAAAATATTAATTTTCCGAGAGACTTCCAAAATGGCATTTCTCTGTGTAAAGTTTTAAACTCATTTCTGAAATTTAGGAAATTTAGTCATCTAGTCAATTCACCCTTAAAAATGAAAGGCCTGTAGTTG
>NC_134474.1:71866133-71960024 GCF_964194025.1 Convolutriloba macropyga | reverse complement strand
CTAATAAAGATTAAAAATGTGCCTGCTCTTAATTGCAATTTGCTTTGTTCTTGGTTATCAAATAGCGCAATGGCTTTTCTTTTTCTCAACAATTCACAAGGCATTTTTATATGCGACAAGTGGTTTAAGAACGAAAGAATCAACGATATTTTGATACATTGCTTTGAGTATTTTTAAAAAACACTTTTAAGTCCTCCTTGATTTGCTTTTTCTGGATAACCTTCTGAGTTATGACCTAAAGTAGCATTTGAAAATTGTGTTAATTTTTTTGATGGATTGGAAACAATTTGATTTGTGATAAAGGAATGGCTATTGAAGTCATATGATTCGATCAAAGAACTCTCC
Source organism: Convolutriloba macropyga (assembly GCF_964194025.1). Classification (NCBI taxonomy): domain Eukaryota; kingdom Metazoa; phylum Xenacoelomorpha; order Acoela; family Convolutidae; genus Convolutriloba; species Convolutriloba macropyga. The sequence continues at coordinate 71,959,679 of NC_134474.1, read as the reverse complement.
GCTTAAGTGTACAATACAACAGTCAGCTCAAATGGGGCTTTCACTTGTAATAATAGGCCATCAGCCACGTATTATTTTCAGAAAAATATTCATATCGGATACGGAAACAGTTCTGCTGGCTTATTAAGTGTGATATTCTGTAGCACAGAATGGGGCTTTCACTTCTAATAATAGGCCATCAACCACGTATTTTTTTCAGAATAATGTTCATATCGGATACGGAAATAGTTTTGCTGGCTTATTAAGTGTGATTTTCAGTAGCATAGATTTTGAGTGTGCACTTGGGATTGCACCAGTGTCAACTGGTGCAATCCCAAATGCACACTCAAATTCCTTGCTACAAAAAATCACACTTTATAAGCCAGGAAAACTAACTTTTTACTAAAATTTAAAAAAATAATTTGAAGTGAAAATATGACTAGAAAAAACTCGAAAAGCTTCAAACAGCGCAGATTCTACATTCGGCTTGGTTGACTACAATCTCCTTAAACAATTTTTCTGTATCTGAAACCAATATTTAGAAAAACCAATGCTGAAATGACAGAAGAAGTGTGGTTGGTTACCACGGTGGAAGATCTGTAATTTACCCGATTTGAATTGAACAGCCTCTATCGTCGTCCTCTAAATTGTCTTTTAGCTGATTTCTTAGCTAACGGAAACATTCATTTTCTTACGGAGTTCCCAATGAGACTGTTACACACAATTTATTTATCGTGATCTATTTCGGTTGAATTAAGTGCTTTTGCTCAATCTGTTCAGGCATTTCTGCAATGAATGCGTCTGGCAATCACCTTTTGCGCCCTGAAAATTGTATTTTCCTCCGGAGTCTGCAAAAGCTATGTTGATGAACCCGCTATTTGTTGTCAGTAACAGTCTTGCATCTCCTTAGATTGAATAGACTTGGGTTCTTGGAACATTAATTTGCAATGGTTCAACACAACTTGAATCTAAATATCGATTTTCTTTTGATCGCAAGGAAATGTTAAATGCGTCTTGGCAGACGTTAAATCCTACAATTAGCTTAAGGAACTGCCTTGTAGATGAATTTTTAAAAGTGCAACCTCTGGGGCATTTGGTACTTGAGTAAGAGCGATGGAAGGCTCCACTTGCTTACGTATTACTCTAAAACTTTCTGTTACCGCTCCTATAAATGAAGTCCAAATTTGAGTTGTGGTATAACTGGTGGTAGATATGGACTGATTCCTCTAATTGCTGTTGCAATAGCTCTTGTGGCTGCCGCAACATCTGTCATTTTATCATTTTGCAATTATTCAACAAGAAAAGACTATAAGCAACCTCGGCAGAATTTTTGTTTCGCAACAATGTAAAGACAATTCAAGTGCTGCTATTGGAAAACAATGAAAACAATGCAAACAATGAAAACAATCTTGAAGAACATTATGAAAACAAAAGTTTGAGACAAATGAACTTTTTTCTTAAATTTTGGAACACATTTGAGCGTTCTGGTCAATTGAAATGTTTGTTCAACCTAGTCCTGACAACATTGAATTGAAATTGGGGAAAAACTATTTGTCAATTGGAATTAGTTCCAGATTTTTATAAATGAATAAAATTTTGTCGATTTAGAGTTGATTATATGCCTAATGGCCATTATTTATCGCCAATCCGTATTCTAAGTTTTTTTCTAAAGCTATGCGCTGTAAACACTTTCAAGTAGACATTATATGTGTATACCAGATAAATAGCTCGGATAAATAGCTTTTAACTAGATAAATAGCTCTATTTAACCAAATAAATAGACTTTTAACCAGATAAAGAGCCCTATTATTTTGATTGCATATCTTTCTGCGCAACTTTCGTCACCATCTTTTGTTGATCATACTTCTGTTTTTTCTAACTTTTTGAGATGCATGTCCTTGGCTGATGCTTTCATTTTGAAAACAATTTTCTGAAACTTTTTTCTTTTCTTCGATCTCTATTTTTCATTTCTTCCTGCGGCTTTTTCTTCATCTAATTTAGTAGGCCAATCATACAAACTGGCCACAATCCTTGTATAAATATCTATATTTTAACCAATATGAAAATGCAACTCATTTGTAAATTCAGTTACGAAGTTATATATGGCACCGGACCATATATTACTCTATATGACTACGTCAGGTCAACTCTATATGAAATCCAAGATCACATTACAAATTTTGGTGCCCCCAAATTGCTATAAATGTCCTGTCTCCTTCCTCGGAATAATAGATTTTTGAAATGCTTCCGGAGCAAGCTCCATTTTGTTTCTCTCAACCCAGATCTCTTTTAATTTTTCCGAGAAGCTGGAATTTTCAGGCCATCAGCATTGATGCAAGAACCAGAAAATGCTTCCACTTCTGTTGAAAAAAATTATAAAAACTCGGAACAGTAGCGGCACCAGGAAAAATCCCAGAATTACTCCACTGGTTTTTCTATTAGTTAGGTATTGAACTAAAACATCGAGTAGCCAGCCACAGACTTCAAAATTTAAAGTTTTTTTTGAAATAAAACAAAGCGCAGCACTCCAGAAATTAGTATTGAAAGCAACGAGATAGTGTTCCGTGTTTTCCTTTGAGAAACGAAATCATTTTCGTCTTTACTGAAATGTTTTTGGACAAAACTGTATTAGGATTTTGTCAAACATTCATTAGAAACAGAACAAATGAACAAATTTTTTTTCCGGTAATTTGCTATCAGTATCGGGAAATGTAACTCTATGGTGATTTTCCTCCTTTCTTCTGTCAGTCTGTTTATATAATTGGGTCAAAATTGTCTATTCTGTTTGCAGAATTTTTGGGATTGGTCTTTTATTATTTTTGATATCACTAGGGATAGAAAAATTCAACTTTTTTTCCAGTCTTTTGAGTAAGGTGGATTCATCTTCTCCGTGTTATTTTGTGATATTTAGAGAAAACTTTTTTTTCATTACCATTTTCTTTGATACATGTAGATCCGTCAAAACCGTGAACATTGCTGATACCAAATTTATACTCGGGAGCAAAGATTGATTGAAAAAAGTTATTCACATGACGACTTGTTTTAGTACGTTCAGTTTTTTTACTTTGCTAATTTCAGTTTAGGAGGAGTTAAGGCAGAGATTTACATTTTGAAAGGTTTGAGGATGATGCCAGTGATAGGGTATTGCAACAGATAAGCGAGCAATCTATCAAAAATTTTCATCCAAAATTTGTATAGTCTTTTATTGTAGAGATTTATATTTGCAAAGGTTTGATGTCAGTGATAGAGTTTTGAAACAATAATCGTTCATTCTTTCAAATTTTTCTCATCCAGGTATGTGTATTGTTTGTTAGAGTTCATTTATCGATTATTCAAGAGACAGGTGTACAGCTTCGTTATCGGCACAATCAAAAAATGATTTGTAAAATTTTCATCAGCCTCTGCAGGAAAATTGTTGTTCGAGAAAGTGAGAAATTCAAACTTTTTTTGGCGGATTATCTTCAAACAAATCAAAGTTTTGTAATTGAGAAGACTACATAACGTTTCCCATTTCTGCAGTTAAATTATTATCACCGGATATGATGTAATTTTTATCATTTGTTTCTTTTCAGCACAATATTTGCATCCTAAGGTTATAGAAAGCCAAGATAAATATTAGAAATTAATTGTGTTTAATGATGCGAGTGATACCTGACTCTGGTAGGGGACAATTAATTGATCTGAAGGTATAAGGCTGACAGGTGTAAGGCTAACGTCATGAGAATTTCTTTCCCTAAGAGTTCTTCTGTCACTTCTTTTTATTGTGTAATTGCTTAGAAAACGTTCCCCTTAGTTCACACTATTGTTGAGCAAAGTTTCGCTTCAACAAATCAAATTGTAGCTTCAACAGAGAACTGCTTTTGCAATTATTATTTGTTCTTCTGGTGTACAAAACTTCTTGAAATTTTTCTTAAAATGTTGGAAAAACCCAGTGATATTGTCACAATTTCCTCAGATGTGAACTTTCACACCGTTATTGAACGGAAATAGATTTCCTATTTTGAGTTATTTCAATACAGCTTCAATCAACAGTTTTCATCCCATTTTCAAAGTATGATTATCTTTTATTACTTCATCATTTGTCAACGCTGTTTAAAAATGAACCCCTTTCTCCTACAAGCGTTGTTTAATCGAAACCATTTTGGAGACTGGGAGTAATTTTCATCGTTTGTTTGAGATTCTTAGCTCGGCTCAAAGAAAAACCCCAGCAGAAACCGATTGGTCTTTCTATTCGGTAGGTAGTCAACTAAAACATCGAGTAAGCGGCCAACGACTAAAATGTTAATGAATTTTCAAATAAAACAAAATGCGGCTTTTTATCAAACGATTTCCAGAAATCATATTGAAAGCCATGAGCTAGTGTTCCGTGTTTTTCTCTGAGAAAAAAAATCCTATTCGTCTGTACTGAACTGTTTTTGTACAAAACCGTTCTAAAATTTTGTCTAATATTTGTATAAAAACAGAACATTGAAATGTATATTTTTCTTCGGAAATTTGCTATCAATATCCGGAATTGAAAACCGATGGTGATTTTCCTCTTTTCTTCTGTCAGTTTTTTTTTGCGTAATTGAGTTAACACGGTCTTTTTAGTTTGCGTCAATTTTTACATTAGTCTTCTAACATTTTTGATAACACTAGGAATAGAAAACTCAAATTTTTTCTTCCAGGCTCATTTTGACCTTGTGATTCTGTGATATTTAAAGATAACAATTTTTATATGATTTTTAATCGCTACATGTAGATCCATCAAAACTTTGATGAAAACTCGCTGATACCAATTTTCTTTGAAGAGAAAAACTGATTGAAGATAGATATTCACATGTCGATGTTTTCGTACGTTCAGTATTGTACTTTGCTGTCTATTAAGTACCAGGAATTAAGGCAGAGATTTATTTTTGCAAAGGTGTGATGTCAGTGATAGAATTCTGAAACAGTAATTGTTCATTTTTTCTAAATTTTCTCATCCAAGGATATGTATTTTTTGATGGAGTTCGTTTATCGATTATTCAAGAAACAGGTGTACAGCTTCGTTATCGGCACAACTAAAAAAATTGTTGGCAAAACTTTCATCAATCTCTAGAAGACTTGTTGTTGGAACAAGCCAGAAATTCAATGACTTCAATGTAGGGATTATCTTTGAACAGATCAAATTTTTGTTTTCGCGAGGACTAGATAACATTTTCCTTTTTTGCTGTGAAATTTATATCACCGCTTTTGATACAATTTTTTTTATTGATTTGTTTTTCAGCAATTGTACCAAAATGCGCTTCCTAACAGAGAGTTATAGAAAGCCAAGATTAAAATTACAGAAAAATTGTGTTTAATTCTGCAATTGATGCTTGACTCCGGTAGGGGGAAACGTTATTGATTTATCGTTATATCTTATCTCGTTATTGAAATCTTTGCTTTGCTGACTGCTGTAAGGCTACCGTCGTGAAAATTTGCTTCTCTAAGAGTTTTTCTGTCACTTATTTTTTTTGTGTATTTGCTTAGGAAACTTTTTCTATAGTTCATACTATAGTTGAGCAAAGTTTCGCTTTATCAAATCAAGTTGTAGTTTCAATTTATGGACCACCTTTGCAATTTTTTGTCTTTCTGGTTTACAAATCTTCATGGGTTCAATTTATGATCGTTGAGGGCACCCATCGATTTTGTCTCAAGTTCTTCGGATGTCAACTGAGCTTTCCCACCATTATTGTGGGCAAATAGGTTTCTTATTTTGAGTTATTTTGATTCGTCTTAACTCAAAAGTTTTGTCTCATTTTCAAAGTTTGATTCTCTTTTGTTGATTCATCCTTTGTCAACGTTGGTTGAAAATGAGCCCCTTTTTTCATCCGGGTGTTCTTTACTCAGAGCCATTTTGGCTAGCGTGAATTGTTTCCCTTGTTTGATTCAGATTTTTAGTAATACAACTTGTGGCTTATGGAGTTTGCGGTGAAATTTTCCAGGGCATTGAAGTTCTCTCAGCTGAAGATATGTTGAAACTAAATTGTGTTCGTTTTAGCTTTTGTTGGTTGGGACCAAATCATCACCCTGTTGATCACCAGGATCTCATTTAAGTTCTGTAACCAAAAACTTTTTGCGTTGTGGTTTTTCTGACACATTGTTTTTCTTTTCGTTTCTTTTTCTATTTGATTGTGCTGTCGTCTACTGAGACGACAGCAGCATAAGTTGTCTCTGTAGCAATTTCAAATTTTTTGGATCTGCAGAGTCAGTCACACGCTTTTCTATACCACGTTTATATCCGGCATCTAAATTTTTTTTTATCTGCATCATTTGCCATCGTTCAAATTCGTATAAAATTACCCATCTCATTTTTTAACACAACTATTGTATATGAGCATAGCATTAAAACCATTTTCTCTATTGGTTGCGACAGATGATTTTGCAGTACAGCAAGTTTTTACACGTGTTCACAGTTTACAGGTTTTACAGCTTTTCACAACCACTTCTATGTTCTTGATCAAAATCAAGGAAAGTAATATCTAATTTTGCAAAAAATAGGCAATGCAACTGGGAATAAGACACTAGGAGAGTTTAGAACCAAGAAAACTTATCTGTAGGAACTTCACAAAACTCAGCTGAACTCAACAAAAATGACAACCGAGTTGCCCTATTCTTTTAATCGTCTCAAAATTGGTTTTTTGGCCGCTATGGAGGCGTGCTTTATCTCTACTTTATCGTCTGTTTCAATTTGCTCCTTTGCTTTTGTACATTAGTTAATATCATAATTATTCAGATAATTTGTAATAACTTTCAACCAGCTTCTTGTTGTGTTTATTGCACTATAAAAAAAAACTTTCACCATATGCAGCTCTGGTTTTCCATCAAGTATTAGAGATCATGCGTCTCTCAAATCAGCAGAAATCCTTATCCCTGGCTTGCCTTCTATATCTAAGGAAACAGTTGAAGAAATCGTCCCCCTAAAAGGGTCGTCCTTCAAATCGGGGGCAGTTGTCAGAAACAGTATGATATCCAAAAGCTACTTACAGCATAAATTCAATTTTGTAGCGTGATTCGTGCTGCAAAAGCATTAATTGCTGCGAGCTTAGACAAACGGGTGTGAAGATAACCGATAAAAACATTTTAACGACGTTTCAAGAAATCCCAAAATCTCACTTTAGCTTATCTAAGTTACTTGGAACGCTTTCTCTTGCTTCGATACAAGTTTTTTCAAGAAAACCAGTTGGAAAATAATAAACGCTTTGTTCAAAGTGGTTTATCAAAATGGTCAACCATAGCCCTTCTCTTTCTTGCAGGATTATTTTATTGATCTTAGAGTGCGCATCTTCAGCGACGAATTTGAGAAAGTTTTTTATAATTTACAACCAAATGAATATATGGTTTTTAAAAAGAATTGGAGAAAATATGAAAGAAAAAATGAATTTCAGCTAGCAATTATTTTTATTGGAGTGAAAAATGCTCAGATTGACCGAAATGCTTGTCAGGTGTGCAAACTTATTATCTGCTGTCAGTTATTTTGAAGTTTTTGAAGATTACGATTAAGACAAATAACGAATCAGGTTTTTCAACAAGCTGACGCTTCTTTCGATAAAGCAAAGATTATTTACAATTTTTTCCACAAAGAGGCATTGAAGGTACAGGAACCGCCTGAATATAGTCCAGGTCTGAATCGAATTGAAAATGATTGTGCAATTTTGAGGCAGCATTACCGATATATTATGCGGGAAGTTCAGAAAAAGTGTCAAAATATTGATCAAAATTGACGCAGTTGGATTTAAAGGACTCTACGAAAGCTGTACAAACAGTCTAATAGACCTTTAAACTGCATAGGTGCAATGACGCGTTTTTGGAGGTCAAATTTGATCTCCGAATATTTTTTTTATTTTTTTAATGCTTTTCGAAAACTTTATAGGTCTCCGTAGCATTTCGCTGCCTTAATATATTGAAAAAATTTATAGGTTACAGAAGAAGAGGATTTTCTCTGTTTTCAATAAAATATTTGCATATCGTTTTGTTTGTTATGATTACTATGTGTTGGCATGGCGCAAACAGAAGATCGGAAAACAGATTTACATTGAAATTCGTGCAGTCATCTTTCCTCCGTTATTATAATTGTTGTTGTGGTAGTTGTTTTGTTGTTGTTGTTGTTGTTGCTGCTGCTGCTGTTGCTGTTGTTGTTGTTGTTGTTTTTGTTGTTGATGAGATTTAGCAGCATCTGATGATGTTGCAAGAGGGAGTAATTTACAAAAATTACAATTCGTTCAAACAAAAAATTTGCCACGTTAACTTGTTATCACTTTTTAATCCGATCTTTTCTGTGATCCTCGCCTATCTTTCCAATGTTTTCACATGTCAGCATTTTTCAACGGAAACCCATATCAGACCTTTTCTGTACAAGTTTTCTTCAATTTAAAAATTTTATTGGATCTTCATTGGTTTAGCTGTTCGTGTAGCTTGTTTTTTTGTCGGTTTTCATGGTTCAGATTTTTGAAAAAAGAATAAATTGTTATTAAACTGAAGAATCATAAACCAAAGTGAAGAAACTTTTCAGGCAAAAAAATTTGTGACATCTGGAGAGCACATAATTTGTCGGTCATCAGTTGCTTCACTCTATTTTTTTGTATGCTCTCAAACTACGAACGTTCAAACTGCCTAATTAAACAAGCAGCGCTAAGGTGATTAAACAGATCGCTACCCTGGTAGAGGCGTCCACCGAAGAAGTTGACAAAAAAGAGGAAAGAGTGGACAGTTAAGGTTTTTGCAACGTTAATTAACTGCATTAGAAGCTTGGAGACAGTGGTAGGAAATCAGAAACCGAAAATGAAATTAGCAATGAAATTTTTTGATTCAAAGGTGGTAGTCAAAGTGCACATTTCAATTAAACGACAAAAATATTTTGCGTTAAATTTAGTTTTCTATTGTTAATTCCACCTTTAAAACAGAATCCACTTATTTTAACATTTAGTTTTTTTCCACTGTAATTCTATTTTGCGCGCCCAAAAATTGACGAAAAACGCACTCTTAAAATTCGATGCTAAAATCTCATTTGTTAACCTATCGTTTTTCTGCCAATTTTTCACGGTGGACGCCTCAATCAAGCAAAATTTAGATTAAAATACCAGAAACTAGGTTAAAGATAAGGTAAAAGAACCCATGTCAGACATTTTTTCTCCAGTCTATTTATCAGTCAACTATTGAGATTATTATTTCCGTATACTGTAATTTTTATGTGACTTTCAGCTCAGTAGGCCTATAGTACAAAATATATACAGGATCAACAATCAGAAAGCGTCGACTAAGGCCCGAAAACATTTGAGAACAATGTTAGGATTAGCGGCAGAGCCGGATCATTAGGGTTTTCCAACAAGAACAGTAAAAAAAGGTTAAAATAAACAACTACAACAACAAGAAATACAATTTTTTGCTGCAAATAGTTTCGCTCATACTACTGCTTTTACTATCTTTACTAATACCACTACTTCTACTACTACTACTACTACTACTACTACTACTACTACTGTTTCAACACTTTAATTCCAAATATGAAATAAAGGCACGGTTGGCAACAAATACAAATACAAATACAAATACAAACAAAACAAGAAGAGTTATTTGTTTGGTTATTCTGTGAAGTGCTGTACGACGAAATTGTTGAAGGCATTCTTTGACCCGGTTGCTGCTTTCTCCTGCAATCTGGTGAACGATACTTTGTTTCGTACACAGTCTCCTTCGATTTGACTCATCCACGTTTTCCGTTGCCCCCCAGGAGCGCGTCTGGCATGGGCGTATTGATCGGGCGGGTCCCAATCGAAGGCACTGCGGGCTAATCTTCCTGGTTCCATTCTCTGGATGTGACCGTACCATTTTATCCGTTTGAGCATGATCATCGTGGATAGTTGGGGCATTCGCGATCTTGACATAATTTCATCGTTCGTTGCTTTCTCCAGATATGACACACGTAGAATTCTCCGAAGACAACCACAGTGGAAATTCTCAAGTTTTCTCTCCATTAATTTCGAAAGAGTCCAAGTCTCTGAGCTGTACAGCACGGCTGATAAAACGAGTGCTTTGTACAAATTGCACTTGAGGTGCACGCTGAGCTGCTTGCTCTTCCAGAGATTTTGGAAGTTAGCAAACCGTTGTCTACCTTCTGCAAGTTTGCAATTGACTTCCTGGAGGTCTCCATGCTTGAGGCTGACATATGATCCGAGATACTTGAACGCTTCTATGTTTTCAAACTCGTTTCCGATAACATCTTGTACTTTGCAGGAAAACACGCGTGTGGCAGCTGCTTTAGGTTTGCCACAGTATCTCGATTGGTGAACTTTTCGGCCATTGACTGTTTTGAACTTCCTTTCACACTTGTCACAGGTGAGGCTTGCCTCTAGTTGCTCGAACTTTGACTTGTCGACGACATTCTTTGACAAACCGGCTTTGCAGAATCTTGTTTGGTGCACTTTGCGTCCGGTAACTGTACTGAATTGCCGCTGACAGTTCTGACATCTTAAAGACTCTTGATCAGCCACCGCTGACCCACTCTCATTTTCTAGCGACTCTAAATCCGCTACTGCAGATTGTTGTTGTGAAGCTACCAACGCTGGCTTAGCCTCCGCTAAGCTTTTCAATCTGAACTTCCGGCCATCTTGTGTTTCGAACCAGCCCGCTTTCTTTTTCGTTCCCAGCAGCACCTCCGTGCCGATGGTTAGTCGTGACTGGCTAGATGTCTCTGCCAGGAGTCCTAGTTTGCCTTTATGTGTTCCAGTGAGTATCTCCACGTTCTGTTGGATACTAGGCACTGCAACAACATTTGGGCTGTCGCATTTTACGCCCATATTCTTGTTTTGGCCACATTAATCTTCAGACCAGCGGCTTCCGCTAGGGTCTCGATTCGATGTAGGTTTTCTTGCACCTCACTGTCTGAGACCCCCACGAGAGGAACATCATCAGCAAAATCTAAGTCAGCCACCAATCTCCCAATGTCTAATCCTCCATGCACCGAGTTAGCTAAAATGTAGTTGATGACAAGGCCGAATAGGATTGGGGACCACACATCACCCTGCCTAACGCCTGTTCTGACATCAAATAAGCGTCCCTTCTCACCTTCGGCTTTGACTCGACATTTGAATCCATCATAGCTGTTTCTTATGATGTTTATCACTTTTTGCGGCAGACCATAGTGTTTCATTATCTGGTACATCTTCTCACGATCGACAGAATCGAATGCCGCTCGAAAATCTATGAAACAAAAGCTAATGTCCAATTGAAACGCCATTGATTTCTCTATTATTTGACGCAGGGCAAAGAGTTGATCGGCGCATCCTCTGCTTTTTCTTAAGCCGCACTGCTCTTCCCTTAAGACGCGATCCACTGAATCTTTTCATCGATTGAGAGTAACGGAAGCGAACACTTTGCCTGGTACTGACAATAGAGAGATCCCTCGGTGGTTCGAACACTCTGCCCTCTTTCCTTTACTCTTGTATAATGGGACAATTTCTGCTACCTTCCAGTCATCGGGCAGAACTTCCGTCGACCAACATTTATCTATGATGTCCCAGAGCCACTCGACAATACCCTTGTGTGCTTTCAACATCTCACAGGAAATGTTATCGGGTCCACTTGCCTTGCCATTCTTCAACCTGCGGACAGCTTCAAGCACTTCTTCAAATCGAATTGGGCTCAGGTCAATCGGCAAGCTTTCAGCTGCTTCTTCGGGATCCAATCTCGTACTGCAACTGAATGTTGAGGGATTCAGGAGTTGACTAAAATGTTCCGTCCAGCGTTCAAGTCGTTCCTCTTTCGTCCGTAAGTTGACGCCAGTGCTTGAAACTAATTTGGTCAACTGGGGCCTCCAGTTTCGGCAAATCTGCTGTGATGCCCCAAAAACCTCCTTTAAGTTGCCTCTGTCCGCGAAGCTCTGCACTTCTTGGCCTTTGCGTTCAAGCCATGCCCGTTTGTCTGCACGTAGAGCTTTTCTGACTTCCTTACAGCAGTTTGTGAACTCTAACAGCGCCTCCGCGCTGCTGTGTTTCTTTAACTGTAGATCGGCTCTTTTCCGGATAAGTTCCAGAGAATCTGGAGAAATCCAAGGTTTGTTCACTCGCTTGTCCGGAAGGAGGCATTTCACTGCTGCTTGGTTCAGGGCTTTTCGAAAATTGTCCCAAGACTGCTCTGTATTCTCGAGATCGCCGCTCTTATCAAGATGTAACTTGACCTCCTGCGTGAATAAGTCACGCGTTGTTTCATCTTGCAGCTTTGCAGAACTGATTTTGGGCGTGAAGCATGACTTTTTAGACAAAAGTTTCATAGATACTTCCGCAATGACCAGTTCGTGATCGGTAATTGTGGTTTTCCCTCTTCTGGACCTCACATTCGTCAGACATCCTCTGTATCTCTCTGCAAACAGAATGTGATCCAGCATCTTTTTTCGACAACTCGGATCGGGAGGGTTGAAGGTGTACCGATGCACTTGTCGATGCTGGAACCATGTACCACCTACGAGCAATTTGTGTGAAGTGCAAAATGATAACAACTTTTCAGAGTTTTCATTTTCTTCACCCATTCCAAACGGGCCTCTGCAGCTCATGGTGTCATTCAACTGATGTCCAGGCTCTGCATTGAGGTCACCGATGACACAAATACGCTCCCTATGTTTGAAACTGGAAACTAGGTCTGAAAGTTGACTCCAAAACAAATCCTTCTCTTGGAGACTAGCTTCATTCGTAGGTGCGTGGCAGACAACAACAGCTAGATTGGCTCTCCTCTGAGCCGCGAACTTGACGTAGCAAATACGTTCACTTAGAGCCACTTGTTCTACGATGCTGCTTATCAATGACTTCTTTACAGCAACGCCCACTCCTCCTTGTCTCGACTTTACACCAGACAACCACGAGTCAGACATGTAGAGCTTGTGGTCTTCGAGATCAATTTCTTGCTCCTGCAATCTCGTCTCCTGCACTCCCAGAATATCCAACTTGTATCGCGCCAGATCCATTTTCAAAGCCTCTAGAGATCCGGCTTGGGTCAGTGTTCTGACGTTTAAAGTTGCAATTCTGAGTTGGTTCCTCGGGAGATTCTTAGCACCCCTTACCCGGGACTCGGGGCCATGGTTGATTGTACTCATTGCTTTGGTGTTTGAAGGCTGAGATACGACTAGTTGCGCCACAAACTAGAAGACCAGTGCCTCGTTAGCTCGACCATGTGAGCGTAGAGCCGCAGCACATGACCTACCCCCAGGGGACACCACGTGGAGGTGAGGTTGGATTTTGTCCCCCACTACTACTACTACTACTACTACTACTACTACTACTACTACTACTACTACTACTACTACTACTACTACTACTACTACTACTACTACTACTACTACTACTACTACTACTACTAATACTACTACTACTACTGTTACTACTACTACTACTACTACTACTACTACTACTACTACTACTACTACTACTACTACTACTACTACTAATACTACTACTACTACTGTTACTACTACTACTACTACTACTACTACTACTACTACTACTACTACTACTACTACTACTACGGCATTTCTGAATTTGGACCACCAAATCCACGGATTTAGCATACCCCCGCGAACAATGAAAACGCGTTCCGGGTCCAAAACACATGCCATAACGTGATAGGTCAACGTATTTGTAGCTCAAAAATCGAAAAAAGCCCCGAAAAAACAGTTCATAGGACCATTTTTAAGTTGATCGAAAATTTTTCAAATTTCTTTTTTTTTTGCAAATTTTGGTATTTTTTTAGACTTTTTCTCACAATTTTTCAAAAAAAATTGCATTCTGAATAAAGTACGGCTCACGCACAATCCGTAGCAAATTGATTGATGGTTTTAAATTGAATATTCGAGGATTTATGAACCGAGCGGAGTAGGGTACCAAAAGCGGCCAAACACCACAAAAACTGCGAAATCCAGAAAATGCATTTTCTCCGCAAATACACGTTCTTTTGCAAAAATTTTTTGATATGTGTCCTGTCGGAGTACTTTAAAGCATATTTGGTATTTGCAAGATAGTGCGTAGTCTTTTTAGAAACGACCGTTTTTTCAGCTTTTGATTCAGGTTTGTACTAGTAGACCTCACCTGCAAAACCCAAGGATCCAAAAATAAGTGATTTGGCAAAAATCATCATAGAAACCTGAAATTTTGCATGTGCCTTCCCTTTAGTACAACAAACTCATATGCAAAGTTTTGAAACAAATGATCTTATTGATTTTGAGAAAAAAGGGTTGAAAAAAAAGCGTTCTGAATTTGGGAGGCGGAAGTTTCCCTTAGTCTGGCCATTTCAGCATTTCTCCTGAACCCATGAGAATTTGCCACTAAAACAACTCATTTGAAAGGCGAGATTTTAGGCACATGCTGGAGACAAATGCGGCCATAAAAAAAATGCCAGTGACAGTTTTTTTTTAAGAAGTTGTGTTGATGTCAATTTCGAAATCAGACCGTTCATCAGAAAACTTGAGGCCATTTCAAAGCAATAGTTATTTAACTTTTAAAAAAAGCTGCCTTTGATTGCTGCTGTAATGCAGTGATGGTCTCCTTAAAAAAACAGACCTACAGGTTCTAGAAGGGGGCAAATTGAAACAATTTTTCTGCAAGGAAGTCCTAGAATTTTTCATTTTTGAATGATCACTGACACTGACTTAATTCGTTCTACGCCTCGTTTTTTTTGCAGCGATCAGGTATTTATTTTTACCGGGATGAGGCTAAAGTAAAAAAAATCTGTAAAAAACGTTTTTGGTGATATTTAGAGCTTTTGATTGCATCAGCGAAATTTTTCTGAATTTGGGTATGGAAAATTATTCCAATTCCAATCCGCTTATATAAAAATACTCTAGGTACTCTAAACGTACCTAAATGGTCCAAAAGCGCAATTTTTATATTCTTAGCAGATTTGTCTGCAAATGGCATTGAAAAAAAACATGAACCAATGGTTCTGCTTTTATATAAGTGTTCGCATTTACTGCAAATCTATAAATCAAAAATATTTCAATTTGCTTTTCTCTAATCAATCCTGTACTTGAGATCTTCTACGAAAAAATTGGACACAAACAAATATGTCCACGTCAACTACAATGTAGGAGCTTTGCAACGATATGTGTTTCATTTGGTTAGTTATTCAATTAACATCCAATATCTTTACTTTTTACAAAAATTTTTAGAAATCAGCACGAAAAATGACAGTTTTGAAAAAAGTGATACTTACAGCCCTCTTACGATCCCAATTAGCTAATGGCTGCAACAAAGGGATTCTTGTCTTCAAAGTGGACTATATATCAATTCACTTGAGTGATTATTCGTTGAGAAATTTTACATCATATACAAATCGAAATTTCAACTCGCTGACCAGTGCTTCTAGGAGACATAAACGCACCTAAACGGTCAAAAAGTGCCCGTTTCTTTTTCCTTGCGCAATTGTCTACACAAGAGCTTTTCAAAACTTTATATAGGGTCATTGTACTAGTCTCAAAAGTGGTCGGACTCAGCCACTATTTACCAAGTCATAATAGCTTCGATTTTTCTTTTATCTTTGAAGCCACTTTAGGTACCCTTGAAGCAATCGTTTACAAAAAATAAAACATACGACTGCAAAGCCTATCTAAAATGCATTAAAATGAGCTATAAAGAACGCAAATTGAGCTAATATTTGTTACGTTCTGAGTAAAACAAACAAACATCGAATCTTGTCTATTTTGGGCCTAAGCGTTCAAAGGGTCGTTTCATGGTCAAAGCGGTCAAAAAACGCATGTTATATTATCATCGCGCAATTTTGTAAACAAGATCTTTTCGAAACTTTATATAGAGCTATTGTACTATTAAAAAAAATGGATAGACTTAGCCAATATTTACCAAGTCATAAACGACTCGATTTTTCTTTTATGTTTGATGCCAATTTAGGTACCCTTGAGGCTTTTATTCATAAAAATAAAAAAATGGCTGCAAGTCCTATTTTATGAGCTTTAAAATGAGCTATATATGAAGCAATGTAAAACAATATTTGTTACCTTTCCAAAAAAAAACAATCACTAGTTCTATCTTGCCTTTTTTGGACCTAAGCGTTCAAAGAGGCGTTTCATGTTCAAAGCGGCCAAAAAATGCCTGTTTTATTATCTTGGCCCAATTTTCAATACGAAAAAATTTCAAAAATTTATATACTGCAATAATGTCGATCTTAAAATTGGTCAAAAATACCCTCAGGATGACAGAATAGATAGAAAACTTGAAAATATTTCGTTTCTCCATGTATTTTTGCTTCCTAGAGCAATAGTTTAGAGAAAGAAAGTGCAAATTTATTGTTTTAATATAATCTCTCACATTGAAGAAGTTCAAAAATACAATTTTTAACTCATTGGACGCCTATTTATACACCACAGGATGACAGAATACATAGAATCCTTGAATTTCGTTTCTCCAGGTATTTTTCTCCCTAAAGCAATGTTTTTCCGCAAAAAGCCTGGAATTTTTTATTAGCGCAAAATGACGCACGCAAAAAAGGTTTGTGATGAGGGGTCAAAAAAAAATCCCCAGTGGGCCAAATGGCCCACTGGGGATTTTTTTTTATGTTTTTTGCAAATAATTTTTTTTCTAAAAGTAGGCAATTTATCAAGTGAAACTGAGTTTCGGTGCAAAAATTTGACTTTTGGAGGAAACTGGCGGTTAGCACATCTTCTCTCAAGGCCATTTCTCTTCCTGGAAAGCCAAAATGTTTGAGATAAAACAGTGATATCGTGCAAACAGTTCTTCAAAAAAGGATCTCATTCAAAAATTTTTCGAAAACTTTTGTGAAAAGAGTAACTTTACAAATCGCCAAATGCATGAAACGCTAATGTAACAAAACACTTGAAGCTCACAAATAACAGACTAGTCCAATTGCAGCCAGAACTTCCAAAACAACGCAAAAAACATTGTTTTTTTTAATAGGAACAATATTTTTTTTCACGGCTCTCCACGTCAGAACGAAATACGGCTGTCTTTCCGTAATACGCCTGGAATTTTTTATTAGCGCAAAATGACGCACGCAAAAGAGGTTTGGGATGAGGGGTCAAAAAATCCCTAGTGGGCCAAATGGCCCACTGGGGTTTTTTATTATGTTTTTTGCAAATAATTTTTTTTCTAAAAGTAGGCAATTTATCAAGTGAAACTGAGTTTCGGCGCAAAAATTTGACATTTGGAGGAAACTGGCGGTTAGGACATCTTCTCTCAAGGCCATTTCTTTTCCTGGAAAGCCAAAATGTTTGAGATAAAACAGTGATATCGTGCAAACAGTTCTTCAAAAAAGGATCTCATTGAAAAATTTTTCGAAAACTTTTGTGAAAAGACTGTTTTTACAAATCGCCAAATGCATGAAACGCTAATGTAACAAAACAATTGAAACTCACAAATAACAGACTAATCCAATTGCAGCCGGAACTTCCAAAAAAACGCAAAAAACGTTGTTTTTTAGTTGTTTTTTTAATAGGAACAATATTTTTTTTCACGGCTCTCCACGTCAAAACGAAATACGGCTGTCTTTCCGTAATACGCCTGGAATTTTTTATTAGCGCAAAATGACGCACGCAAAACAGGTTTGGGATGAGGGGTCAAAAAAAAATCCCCAGTGGGCCAAATGGCCACTGGGGATTTTTTTAATGTTTTTTGCAAATCATTTTTTTCTAAAAGTAGGCAATTTATCAAGTGAAACTGAGTTTCGGTGCAAAAAATTGACATTTGGAGGAAACTGGCAGTTAGCCGATCTTCTCTCAAGGCCATTTCTTTTCCTGGAAAGCCAAAGTGTTTGAGATAAAACAGTGATATAGTGCAAACAGTTCTTCAAAAAAGGATCTCATCGAAAAAATTTTCGAAAACTTTTGTGAAAAGAGTAACTTTACAAATCGCCAAATGCATGAAACGCTAATGTAACAAAACACTTGAAACTCACAAATAAAAGCCTAATCCAATTGCGGCCTGAACTTCCAAAAAACCGCAGAAAACGTTGTTGTTTTAGTTGTTTTTTTATTAGGAACAATATTTTTTTTCACGGCTCTCCACGTCAAAACGAAATACGGCTGTCTTTCCGTAATACGCCTGGAATTTTTTATTAGCGCAAAATGACGCACGCAAAAGAGGTTTGGGATGAGGGGTCAAAAAAAAATCCCCAGTGGGCCATTTGGCCCACTGGGGATTTTTTTAATGTTTTTTGCAAATCATTTTTTTCTAAAAGTAGGCAATTTATCAAGTGAAACTGAGTTTCGGTGCAAAAATTTGACATTTGGAGGAAACTGGCGGTTAGCCGATCTTCTCTCAAGGCCATTTCTTTTCCTGGAAAGCCAAAATGTTTGAGATAAAACAGTGATATCGTGCAAATAGTTCTTCAAAAAAGGATCTCATTGAAAAATTTTTCGAAAACTTTTGTGATAAGAGTGTTTTTACAAATCGCCAAATGCATGAAACGCTAATGTAACAAAACGCTTGAAACTCACATATAACAGACTAGTCCAATTGCAGCCAGAACTTCCAAAACAACGCAAAAAACATTGTTTTTTTTTAATAGGAACAATATTTTTTTTCACGGCTCTCCACGTCAGAACGAAATACGGCTGTCTTTCCGTAATACGCCTGGAATTTTTTATTAGCGCAAAATGACGCACGCAAAAGAGGTTTGGGATGAGGGGTCAAAAAAAATCCCCAGTGGGCCAAATGGCCCACTGGGGTTTTTTATTATGTTTTTTGCAAATAATTTTTTTTCTAAAAGTAGGCAATTTATCAAGTGAAACTGAGTTTCGGTGCAAAAATTTGACATTTGGAGGAAACTGGCGGTTAGCACATCTTCTCTCAAGGCCATTTCTTTTCCTGGAAAGCCAAAATGTTTGAGATAAAACAGTGATATAGTGCAAACAGTTCTTCAAAAAAGGATCTCATCGAAAAATTTTTCGAAAACTTTTGTGAAAAGAGTAACTTTACAAATCGCCAAATGCATGAAACGGTAATGTAACAAAACACTTGAAACTCACAAATAAAAGACTAATCCAATTGCGGCCAGAACTTCCAAAAAAGCGCAAAAAACGTTGTTTTTTTAGTTGTTTTTTTATTAGGAACAATATTTTTTTTCACGGCTCTCCACGTCAAAACGAAATACGGCTGTCTTTCCGTAATACGCCTGGAATTTTTTATTAGCGCAAAATGACGCACGCAAAAGAGGTTTGGGATGAGGGGTCAAAAAAAAACCCCAGTGGGCCAAATGGCCCACTGGGGATTTTTTTAATGTTTTTTGCAAATCATTTTTTTCTAAAAGTAGGCAATTTATCAAGTGAAACTGAGTTTCGGTGCAAAAAATTGACACTTGGAGGAAACTGGCGGTTAGCCGATCTTCTCTCAAGGCCATTCGTTTTCCTGGAAAGCCAAAATGTTTGAGATAAAACAGTGATATAGTGCAAACAGTTAATAATAATCAAAAAAACTTTGCCAGAAATTAAAAATTCTCAAGATTGTTGCCAGATTCTCGCAAGATTTTGAATCTGGATTAAAAAAATTTCTCTTGATTATCAATTTGGTAACTTGTTTTTATTAGCGATATTGTGTCTCAAAAAAGTTTTCTAGAGTGTTTTTAAATTTATTTTACTTGTTTTCCTGCGTTGATATCTTGCAAGATTGCAGCAAGTATCTTGCAAGTTTTGAATCATCTCAAAATATTCTAGCAAGATCTGAATGCGTTCATCTTTAGGAAACGACTTCACTGATTTGAAAATAAACGCAAAACACGCCAAATAACCCATGAAAACATCATTAGCACAATCTGAAAGACCAAAACACGATGAGAAGCTTGCTCGAGAGAATGCCCAACATAATCTTAGAATTCGCCCTACGTGGACAGATACATCACGAGGAAGTCATTTCCTAGCTTCACAACTGCTGCCGACTGCTTCGATTTAATTAGAGGAAAGACATGTTTGTTATAGCTGTTTGTCAAAGTTATGCCTGTTATGTTTAACAATTGACCTGCACTGCCACATAAATTTGGGTGAATTTTTTTTCGTGTTTGGTGTTTGTTAAATTTCTGGTCGAATTTTTGCATTTTAATCATTAAACTTTTGAAAGTCTTGAAAATTAGAAGTGTCTTTCTATTGTCTTAGTTTCACAACCCTTTTTAGCCCAATTTCTGATTCGGCCATCATCCCCATAACACTTACCCAAATTCCAAGGAGTAGTAGGAGTGGAGTAGGAAAATGGGCACCGGGCCAATTCCGAAATTGGTCAAAAAATCCATTTCTGAATTTGGGCAACCCTCTTCTGAATTTGGGAGGCGGAAGTTTTTCGTAAAATGGTCTTCTTAATTTGGGTAAAGTGTTTTTCACGGCTATTCTGAAAATGGTCGAAGAAATTGCCCAAATTCAGAAAAGGCTACTACTACTACTACTACTACTACTCCTACTACTACTACTACTACTACTACTACTACTACTACTACTACTACTACTACTACTACTACTACTACTACTACTACTACTACTACTACTACTACTACTACTACTACTACTACTACTACTACTACTACTACTACTACTACTACTACTACTACTACTACTACTACTACTACTACTACTACTACTACTACTACTACTACTACTACTACTACTACTACTACTACTATTACTACCACTGCTACTACTACTAGTACTACTACTACTATTACTACTACTACTACTACTACTACTACTACTACTACTACTACTACTACTACTACTACTACTACTACTACTAATACTACTGTAGCAGAGAGCAATTTGGGTAAGGGCGGCCGCGGTTTCTGGAAAACGTCCGAGCCGCCTCAATTTTGATGTTTAAACTCAAATCAACCCCTGAGATTGATTAATATGAGCTATAGTTGACGATTACCGAAACGGCCTTAAAAACAAACCAGTAGTGCTCGTGCTATAGCCTTCCAAAAAATTTAATTGTTTGTTCTTTTCTAGCGTTTTTCTCCTTTTTTAACAGTAAAAGACACTTAAAATTGAACTTTATTCAATAGATTTTCATCTCTACTTTCTGAAACATGTATTTTTTAAAATTTCTGTTAAGTATTCTTTGAGATATTGAGCTATAGGAGTAGGGTGCCTTTTTTGGCCGAACAGTAAGGAAAATTGAACAGGCAGTTTCTCTACGAAAAACTACTTTTTTAAAAAGTTTTTTTTGTTTCTGTCTTGTCTGACTACTTTCTGTCATTTTTGTTCTTATAAATGTTTGACGTAGCTTTTTCAGATACGGTGAAAATTTCGGCCTATGAAATCGGTTTGACTAAGTCGAGTGCGTTTGGACATCCTCAGATCCGAAATGAGGTGATTTTTGATAAATGCCCACAGAGTTCTGAAATTTGGCATGCAAGTTCGGAATAGTGCGACAACCCACCTCCCAAAAAACTGGAGCTTTTTATGTAGTGAAAAAGTAGAAAAAACACTTTGAAAAAAACGGCCTTCAAATATGGGTAACAGTTTTTGGATAATTTTTGGCCCAATTCTGATATTTTTTAATTGATTGCAGATTTTTGCCTCAAATTTAATTTTTTGGAAGCGCAAAGATGAAAAGTAGGAGGTGACATGCTGGCCATGTGTAAAAAAAGTTGAAAAATATGTTTTACTGGTGTAAAAAATATTAAATGAAAATTTTAAAAAAAGGTTTTTCATAAAAAAACTGTGGCCATTTCGATCTGGATTGTGCTAGTGTTGGAAAACTAACTTTTCCATAAATTAAAAATGCTGCGTTTCAAATCCCATATTAAAAAAGACAAATTCAGGCAAAAAAAGTTGTTCAAAAACAACCCCAAATTCTAATAAAACACAAGATATTTTTTTATGTGTTGTCGGGAAATCCTTGATTTCGACCGTTTCCTTATCCAAGAAATGATTTTTTGAAAAGGAAATCTAGTGATCTCTAAATGATCAGTATGAAAATTGGTTCAGAAATCAATATATCAATAATTTTTCTACTCAATTTTTTTTTGCACGAAAGTGCAAAATGGGTAACGGTGAGAATTTTGAAGTCAAATGAGCAAGGGTTACAGAAATGTCTACAAAAAAAACGATATAATGATCCAAAAACGCCAATTCTAAAACGCTGAGGTCTTTCAATTGTTATCTGAGAGAAATTTAATTTTTGGCATGCATCAAAACAACGCTTCTGAAGCATAAAAAACAGCTATCACCAAAATTTGAGGTCAGTTGGACGAAAATGAGAAAAAAATATTTGAAAAATTTGATAGCAGAAAGAAGTTTTTCCAATTGTCTAAATGAAATAAACAAAATAATATTTTAGTGTGTCTCTGTGCAGGTTGCAAAACCTATTGAAAAAACCTTTTAAAGCACGTTTCTCTGATAATCAATTTTTTTATAAAATGGGTACCTTGTTCGAGATGTTCATTTGGCCATTTCAAAAAAGTTTTTCCCTAAAGAAGAATGAACTACAATCGTACTATTCTTTGGAATTAGTATTTTTTTGAAAACATCTCTCCATATTGGCCAATACTAAACTCGATAAAAAATTTAAAAAAAAACAGAAAAAACCTAATGCGTCAGAAAACAATTCTACGACAGCAATAGTAAAAAACGAAAAAAGTTATAGTGTTTTCATTTTTCTGATCAACGAAATCTTTTAAGTTTTACTCAAACTCTTTCGGGCCATCGAGAAAAAATTTTTCGAATAAAAACAAACCAAAATCGGCAAGAAATTTGCCAAAATCTGCACAGTTGTTAAAACAACATATACAAAATTGAACCACACTTGAGGCTGTTTAACTTTGTTTTTGTTAAAACTCAACGCACTACTCTGTTTCTCAGGAGTTTTAAGAAACAATTACGGATCAATTCCTTCCTCTAATTATTGTTGAGACAAAAAAAGTACTTTTTTCAATTTTGGTCAAAAAGTGGAATATGGGTAATGGTGAGGTTTTTGAACTCAATTGCGCCAGGGTTACAAAAATCTCTACAAAACAGACCAATTAATGATCCAAAAACGCCAACTTTAAAACGCTGAGGTCTTTCAATTGTTATCTGAGAGGAAGTTAAGTTATGGAATGCATCAAAACAACGCTTCTGAAGCAAAAAAAAAACAGCTATTACCAAAATTTGAGGTCAGTTGGACAAAAATGAGAAAAAACTATTTGAAAATTTGATAGCAGAAAGATGTTTTTCCAATTGTCTAAATGAAATAAACAAAATAATATTTTAGTGTCTCTGTGTGCAGCTGGCAAAATCTATTGAAAAAACCTTTTAAAGCACGTTTCTCTGATAATCAATTTTTTTTTAAAATGGGTACCTTGTTCGAGATGTTCATTTGGCCATTCCAAAAAAGTTTTTCCCTAAAGAAGAATGAATTACAATCGTACTATTCTTTGGAACTAGTATATTTTTGAAAAAACCTCTCTATATTGGCCAAAACTAAACTCGATAAAAAATTTAAAAAAAACAGAGAAAACCTAATGCGTCAGAAAACAATTCTACGACAGCAAAAGTAAAAAACGAAAAAAGTTATAGTGTTTTCATTTTTCTGATCAACGAAATTTTTTAAGTTTTTACTCAAACTCTTTCGGGGCATCGAGAAACCATTTTTCGAATAAAAACAAACCAAAATCCGCAAGAAAATTGCCAAAATCTGCACAGTTGTTAAAACAACATATACAAAATTGAACCACACTTGAGGCTGTTTAACTTTGTTTTTGTTAAAACTCAACGCACTATTCTGTTTCTCAGGATTTTTGAAAAAACAATTATGGATCAATTCCTTCCTCTAATTACTTTTGAGACAAAAAAAGTACTTTTTTCAATTTTGGTCAAAGAGTGGAATATGGGTAATGGTGAGGTTTTTGAACTCAAATGCGCCAGGTTTACAAAAATGTCTAAAAAAAGACCAATTAATGATCCATAAACGCCATTTCTAAAACACTGAGGTGGTCTTTCAATTGATATCTGAGAGGAAGTTAAGTTATGGAATGCATCAAAACAACGCTTCTGAAGCAAAAAAACGGCTATTACCAAAATTTGAGGTCAGTCGGACGAAAATGAGAAAAAACTATTCGAAAAACTTGATAGCAGAAAGAAGTTTTTCCAATTGTCTAAATGAAATAAACAAAATCATATTTTAGTGTCTCTGTGTGCAGCTGGAAAAATCTATTGAAAAAACCTTTTAAAGCACGTTTCTCTGATAATCAATTTTTTTTTAAAAATGGGTACCTTGTTCGAGATGTTCATTTGGCCATTTCAAAAAAGTTTTTCCCTAAAGAAGAATGAACTGCAATCATAATATTCCTTGGAACTACTTTATTTTTGAAGAATCCTCTCCATATTGGCCAAAACTAAACTCGATAAAAAATAAAAAAAAAACAGAAAAAACCTAATGCGTCAGAAAACAATTCTACAACAGCAAAAAAAAAGGAAAAAAGTCATAGTGTTTTCATTTTTCTGATCAACGAAATCTTTTAAGTTTTACTCAAAATCTTTCGGGGCATCGAGAAACCATTTTTCGAATAAAAAAAACCAAAATCGGCAAGAAAATTGCCAAAATCTGCACAGTTGTTAAAACATTATATACAAAATTGAACCACACTTGAAGCTGTTTAACTTTGTTTTTTTTTAAAACTCAACGCACTATTCTGTTTCTCAGGATTTTAAAAAAATAATTATGGATCAAATACTTCCTCTTATTACTTTTGAGACAAAAAAGTACATTTTTCAATTTTGGTCGGAAAGTGGAATATGGTTAATGGTGAGGTTTTTGAACTCAAATGCGCCAGGGTTACAGATATGTCTACGACAAAGACAAGTTAATGACCCACAAAATGCCAAGTTTAAAACGCTGAGGTTCTCCAATTGTTATTTGAGAGGTAGTGAAGTTGTGGAATGGATCAAAACAACGTTTCTGAAGCAAAAAATACAGCTATTACCGAAATTTGAGGTCAATTGGACGAAAATGAGAAGAAATTATTTGTAAAATTTGACAGCAAAAAACAGCCTTTCTTGTTGTCTCAATAAAATAAATCGATAACTTCACTATAAATATGGAGCATTGACGCTTACAAAAGATTAAAGCATGCAACATAAGCTTTGCCTAAATCAACCTTAAAGTTTACAGTTGAGCAAAGCTTTATCAGGACAAAAGCAAAAACAAGTCAAAATTTATACTGGAGGAGTCTCTGGATTCTGGAAATAGGCTTAAAAGGACAAACAAAAATAGCAGATGTTATGGCGGCCAGAAAAAATGGGGGACCATCCAAATTGGAGGCCAAGCCTCCAATTCGGGCGGTCCCCAATTTTTTTTTGAAATTTTTTTCTTTTTCTTTCAAGTTTTTCATGTAAAACCCAACTTTTTTTCCCAATAGCAAGCACAATGTAGCCTGCACACAAATTTGAAATTATTATTAGTAACCCAAGAAATGATTTTTACACTTTGCTGCAAAACTGAAATAAAAATGGGCAAAAGAGAACAAGAAAAGTTTTTTTTGGATACAAAAGATGGACCTTATCGCAAGAGACCTAGGCCAACAATTTTAAAATGGATCAAAAACACACACAGTAATAACTTCACTATGAATACGGAGCCATTGACGCTTACAAAAGATTAAAGCTTGCAACATAAGCTTTGCCTTCACCAACCTTAACGTTTACAGTTGAGCAAAGTTTTATCAGGACAAAAGCTAAAACAAGTAACACTTTATGCTGGAGGAGTCTCAGGATTCTGAAAAAGGCTCAAAATGATGAACACAAATAGGAGTTTTTGAAAGTTTACCAAGTTCCTACAGAGGCATTAGCCTGTTATGTTGCATGAACAAATTGTTCACGGGTATCATTTACCAGCCTTTGCGAACATAGGTCGAGAAAAATCAAATTTTACCACCAAGCCAATATGATTTCAGACACAAACTGTCAACAATCGACGCAGTTTCGCACTTGACAAGAGCAATCAAGCATAACATCAGCTGCAGTGGCAAATACTATGCCTGCTTCATTGACTACGAAAACGCGAACAGGAACATGCTGCTTACAAAACTGATAAAAGTGGGGATGCATGGGACCATTATACACAGAACACAATCAGTGCTAAAGTGCAACTTCCAGCAGATCCTTGATGAAGATTTCTTGTCAACCGAGAAAACAGGAGAAAACAAGATTTCTTGAACAGAAAACAGGAGTAGCACAAGGAGACAAATTCTCACCACTCTTGTTTAGTTTATTCATTGCTCATTTGTATTTTGAGCTGTAATGCAAGGGTCTAGATGTTATATTTTACGCTGATGACTTATTACTTGGGAGATATAGCCAAGGCCAACTACAACAAATTTTGAATAATCTGAACAGGTATTGTAGCAGGAACTAGTTGAAAATTAACGTAAAGAAGACAAAATGCAGGAAATTCAGAAGAGGTGGCCGTTTAGCTGTTGATGAACAATTCTATATATCGAAAAGAGAAGTTGAATTTACTAACACCTTACTGACATACTGATAAAACTATGGTAAAGCGGGCAACAATTTCTGCAGCATAGATTACAGTGTTACTGAGAGAACGGAAAAACGTGTGGTAAGAAACACAACAAACTGCAATAATCAAGATGATTTTTAACGTTTTTCTCCAATTTCCTTTTTTGAATTCCATAAAATTGATTCGTTGTCCGAAATGCCAGCAAGTTTTGCGATGAAAGAGCAACCCACAGGGTTAATTACGCTATAAATGAGCCTTATTATAAAATGTAAAACCTGCCTTTTGTTGTAAAAATGTGACATCACATTTCAAACAGACAGATGGAATTTGACTGAAATTGTCTACGCTTCTTCTGTAAAAAGCACTCAATTATCTGTGAGTTCGGAATCAATTAAATTTTGTCTTCTGAAGTTAGCTTTTGTAAATTTTCTCTAATTTTCAGCAAAAAATAAGAAGCTGAGCACTGTTCTTACGCGAATGAAACGAAAAGACAACTCACCAAAAAAACTTTTTTTTCGAAGCAAAAAAACACAATTCAGTAGTAACGACACATTTTCAGCTTTTTCCTCAAAAAATTGCTTTATCTAGACCTATTATCGGCCATTTTTTGTGATTGGCCACAAAATTACAAAATACTACCCAAATTTTACTCTAGTCAAATAATTCATATGACTGTGAGTGAAAATGGGTATCGGGCGAAAACTTAAAATGGTCGAAAAAATAAAAGTGTAATATGGGCACCCTCGGATCTTAACATGGGTACCTATTTCAAAGCTTAATTTGGTCATCTTAATATGGGTAAGGGTACATTCTGTGGCCAAAGTGTAATATGGGTGAAAAATGGTCCATATTACACTCCTGCTACAGCTACTACTACTACTACTACTACTACTACTACTACTACTACGTCTACTACTCCTACTACTACTACTACTACTACTACTACTACTACTACTACTACTACTACTACCACTGCTACTACTACTAGTACTACTACTATTACTACTACTACTACTACTACTACTACTACTACTACTACTACTACTACTACTACTACCACCACTACTACTACTACTACTACTACTACTACTAATACTACTACTACTACTATTTACAATCAGGCGACGTCCAAACATTTGTTTCCCGGTTCAGCGGCGAAAAAAACTTTACAAGGTCGCCTATGTTTCCTATTATTTGTACTAGGTCATATGTGTCTCTTGGTACAATTTCTTTCTTGGTAATCATTCAAGGATCATATATGAGTTCTTTGTTTTCATACTAGAATTGTACAAAGAGGTCAACTATGGCATTGTGAAATCATGTATGATCCTTGTATGAAATCAGTAACACTTCGACTCGTTTTTGTTAGAACAATGTGAGCCTGTTGACGAGTCTGTCAAACTTCCCTATCTCTTTTCTAGACGTTGTTTTTAGGTTTTCACTATTTCCATTCTTGTGTGACGCAAATGGTCCAATCAAAAGTATTTTCTTTGTGTCTGGCTTTTCAACTTGAGAAGAGACACTCTGTACAAGATCCTTAGCATACTCTCTATGTGATTGATCCTGCTACAGGGTTCATCTCTGTGTAAGATCCTATAGCCATGCCACATTCCTTGCAGGAACACGAAATCAAGCCACATTTAATGCGGATTCTCGAAACCAGGCCAAATTCTTTACAAGATCTTGAAACCAGGCCGCAATTTTTGCAGGATTCTGATCCTAAGCAACAATTTTTGCAGGATCCAGAAACAATGACAGTCTTTGCAGGATCCTGAAGCCAAGTGACAATCTTGATAGGAGCCAAAACCAAGCCACAAACTTACCGGATTCTGAAATCAAACCACAATACTCGCAGGATACCGAGACCAAGCCACAGCCTTTGCAGAATACCAAAACTGGGCCACAACATTTACAGGATCGTGTATTCAGACAACAATCTTTAGAGTATCCGAAACAAAGCATCAATCTTGATAGGATCCAGTAGCAAGCCATAAACTTTCCGGATTCTGAAACCGAACCACAGTCTTTGCAGGATCACGAGACCAAACCACAGCGTTTGAAGAATGCCAAAACTGGGCCACAATATTTGCAGGATCCTGAAGCCAGGCCACAATATTTGCAGGATTCTAAAACTATGAAACAATTTTTGCAAGATCCGGAAACCAAACCAAAATTTTTGCAGGATACTGAAACCAAGCCAGAGTCTTTGCAGTATCCTGAAACAAGACCAAAACGTAGTGCGTCACACTGAAACGTGCCCACAATTCTTACAGGATCTTGGAATTTAGACGCAATATTCGCAGGATCCTGAAACCAGGCCACAATCTTTGCAGGATCCTGAAACTAAACACCTACCTGTAAGCCAGAGGCATTCAGGATTCTACTTCAACTATCAGCAAAGCAGGGCCAAGTGTGCACCAATTTGATGTCAAGACGGCTTTCCTGCACTCACCAATAGGAGAGGAAGTGTATCTGGAGCAGCCACAGGAGTTTGTAAAACAAGGATCAGATGGGGAGAAGTTAGCATGCCGAACGACTAAATCAATTTATGGTTTGAAACAGGCAGGTAACAACTGGTATAGGGAACTGGCAAACTTCCTACTGAGACACGGGTTCACCAGAAGCAGGAATGATCATTGCTTGTTCGCAAGAGCAGAGATAGAGGGTCACACTTTCATCTTGGTTTGGGTCGACGACATCACAGTGGCGTCAAGAAGCATGTCAGTGATCTCCGATGTCAGAAAGGCACTCGAAACAACATTTCACATGGAAGACAGAGGGAGATTACACTGGTTTCTGGGTCTAATAATTGGACGAGAACAGGGCAAAGTCACAGTCGACCCAGAACGCTACATAGAAACAATGCTTGAGCGGTTTCAAATGGATCAATTTTATATCAGTTTCAAATCAAAACAAGAACTCCAGCTGATTTGAATTTGAATCTTCAGACGGCACAGAACGGAGCCGAAGAAGTGGATCAGAGTATCTACAGAAGCTTGGTTGAATCACTTCTGTATATGGCCAAACAGACGAGGCCAGACATCAGGTTCACAGTCAACATTCTGTCCAGACACATGAATGCACCTACCGATCAACACTAGATGTGCGGAAAAAGACTTCTGCGGTATCTTCAAGGTTCATAAGGTTTATAACCTACTTACACAAAAGAAGCTAATTATGATTTAGTGGGGGAAAGTGATGCAGACTGGTCTGGTGACGTGAACGACAGAAAATCAACGACGGGCTACTACTTCAAGCACAACGGACGTGGCGCAGCACTCAGCTGGAGTTTCAAGAAGCAGGCCACAGTTGCTTTTTCTTCATCAGAAGCAGAATATCAGGGCTTGGCAGCAGCAGTTCAAGAAGCATTGTATCTAAAAAAACTTCTAGAGGATTTCGGCATCAAAGAGAAACATCCAATAGCAATTGGAGAGGACAACGAGAGTTGTATTAACTTGTGCCAAAACACAGTCATGCACAAGAGGATGAAACACATAGAGACAGAATTTCACTTCATTTGAGACAAGACGGAAAATGGGACTATTTCAATTCATTACGTTCCTACTGACAAAAATGGCAGTCGATATCTTCACGAAACTTTTACCCGTATCGAAGGTGGAAACATTCAGAACTGTTTTGATGGGAACAGACTCTACGCAATCAGCTCAAGTCTGAGTGGAGGTGTTAGAATATTGAATTAATTATAGTCTTAAACTTAGTGAGAAATAGAAAGAAAGTTTAACTTACCCTATTGGAAAGACAAAAGCAAATTGATTTTGATCAGAGAATTTATATAATTGAATTGTCAAGAAATGGTGCTTAGAATCAATATTCGGTTCGAATTGGTGAATCTAGATATTAGAGTGAGATTATTTGATGTAAATTCTTGCAAGCATGTATTGAATAATTATGATACCACCGGAAATGTGAACGAAATCTTAGAAAAGTGTAAATGCATACTATCTATGGTACCCCCTGCGACTGATTTCTGG
This sequence comes from Convolutriloba macropyga, assembly GCF_964194025.1. Lineage (NCBI taxonomy): Eukaryota > Metazoa > Xenacoelomorpha > Acoela > Convolutidae > Convolutriloba > Convolutriloba macropyga. Next base: position 71,929,279 of record NC_134474.1, on the reverse strand, counting down.
GAAATTTGCAAAAGCAAACCATTTTGGGTAACCCTTGCGACCCCCACTGTAAATCATGGTGATAAGATTAGTTTTGTATCTTGACTTTCTGGCACTGATAAGGGGTATATATAGAGCTGATTTTTGAGCCTTTTTTCGTCCTCAAAATCAAATCACCATCTTGATCTAATAATCAGATCTCTCCTGTAAATCTCTAAATTCTACTGTAAAATATCATCCTTGTTATTCTCTCATTTTGAGAAATTAATTTTTTCTATTTAGTTAAAAACGCTTTTATTCCGCTTGCGAATACCCATAACCCGACATGTAACAACTCAAAACTTTGCTGGTATGATTTAGGTACGGTGTAGAGCAGTTAAGACTGCCAGAATAATTTCTAGAAGAAAAACTGAACGTTATCAAATTTTTAAACTTGTTTCTGTGAATTTATATCACTGTACCACTAATGAATGGTCCCATATGCTTACTATTGAAACAAAAAGTAATCTAGTTTGCGTTTTTTATAACTATTAGTTTTGTGACTGGTCGTTTGTTCAAAGTTTTGGTTTTTTCTGAAGTTTGTGTCATATTATCACAATATTGAACGTCCGCATCTAAAAACTCTTAACAGATCATAAAAAATGTTGTTATCGTTTTAAATTGTTTCGGAAGTTTCTTCTTGCTTTTTCTACATTTTATATTTTTTTACATACTCGTTTGGGTTTTTATAGTTTGGGCTTTTATAGTTTGGGTTTGCACTCATTTCCTTCACTCAAATATCTATTGTGTATATCTCTCTTCTAATCTCTTCATTTGGTTGACAATTAGGTAGAAAATGTGGGTGACCAAACGCACATTAGTGGGCCTTTTTTTTTCGAAGCCATTTTACTCAATTACCAATCCAATCGGTCAAACTAATCTTGCAAAGATGCTAAGGCGATCAAAGTAACAATATCATACAGATATCCTGTAGACTACAATAGAAATTTTTAAGAGTATTGTGTCTGGATTGATTTTGAGATGCGGCTCAATAACAATATCTTGAAAGGGATCTATTCTGTTTCCCCCGCCAGTGTTTTTTATGACCCCCCTTTACAAATTCTATGCTGTTATATAGCACGTAACTATGTAAGAAAATAGCACGTGCGTCTGGGGGCCATAAAAGATTTCTGCTCACTAAGCTGGGGGGGGGGGGGAGAGGAGGAGGGGGGGGGGGGAGAGGAGGAGGGGGGGGGGCAGAAACAGAATAGATCCCTTGAAAGTAACAGTCTTCCATTCAGGCTTTTTTCTTCATATGGACAAGCATCGGACATTTTTGCGCTAAGAATCCTTCCTATGTAAGGATTTCTTTCTTAGTTAAAATCACCATTGCGATAGAACGAATAAAAGTTGTTGATAAGCATCAGATGTTCAAACTTTGTGGGAGCTCTATTCAAACAATCAAAAAACGCGTAGCACGTATTCATTTCTTTCGATTTCTGCATCACACAAAGTCGTTTCTTCATTGCGTCATCCTTTTAAACAGATACAGCGTGAACAAAACTGGGAAGCGAATGAAAAAGCGTGAACTAAAGTTAAAAACGGATTACTGAGAGACGTTATATGCGGACTGCAGTATGAATTTGAGATCATACTTTATTGTACAATAGATTTTTTAATAAATTCGTGTACAAGCATCATTTGTAGTGTTATATAGATCTGAGGCATATGTTATACAGTACACAAATTAACATTCATGACAGACTAAATCTCAAGTAAGTCGTGTGAGTACAAGTTGGTTTTCAAGATCTCTCAAATGGCAGCTTAATTAAACGCTTGATTAGCAAAACAATTTTTGTACACTGTCGCTTCTTCTGTTCAAGTTAAAGCGACACCTTTGAACTAAAAAACTCGGAGGACAGACATTGTCTTCGTTTTGCTTGATCATTCACCATTCTCGGATCAGCTCTTAACAATAATAAAGAATTACAAATATTAGATACAACTGCTTTATTTTTGGATTAAAGGCGGTTGAAGTTACAGTGAGCATAGCTGTAGCCGATATTTATTTACCCTATAATTTGATCGCAAACTTCATCAGGTAAGTGCGAACTAAACCAAAAACGTTTCATTTCTAAGGCGTCAAGACGTCCGCACGTCACGTTTGAACACTTGTCGTGGGCATAACGAACAGCAAAACTTTCCATCCTGCACAACGGACAAAAACTTTCCATCCAACTTTCCAGCACAACGGACAAAAACTTTCCATCCTAAGGGGTAACTCTTGTACTTGATTCTTTTTATTACTTCCACTCCCACAAAATAATTCATCTCTCTTCTTTGAAATCGACATGAATTTTTGTATGGCGATAGTTCGGAGACTTATTAACTAAGAATAAAATTAAATCAAGCTACTAGATTGAAATATCTATCTTTAGATTGTTTCCTAAAATTCTTTTTTGCTTTAAAAAACAACTTTTTGCGTAATCTGGTCTTTGTACATCCATAATTTTTTGGCGAATCGTTTAAGGCATTCATTGAAGTCAAAATCGATGAAATATGGTTCGATAGAATAAGTTTGTTAAAAATAAATGACAGGAAAAAGGCGATACGGAAAAGATTCTTAACGTATTAGTTGTCAACCAAGTTTGATTGCCAAGTTATCCATTTTAAACATTGTCTTTACAATCTGTGCAGGCATTAAAGACAGTGAAGTCCTGGATTCCAGACCTGTGACGCATCAAACGCCGGAGATGAGATAATTTTTATATGAGATTCAATATGTGAAATTCTTCTTTTTTGACAATTTGGAGGTGACAATTCCAAGTCGGGTTGGACCCAGAAATGTATTCACGTACCTTTTTGTTTTTTGTTTTTCAGAGCAAAATTTTTTGGAAACAACTTTTTCTAAGTATCATTTGTATTTATGAATAAGAAACCGAGAAACTTGAATCTACTCAATCTCAAATTTAAAATGTTTGTACCAGATCTTTCAGTAGCTCTGTTTAAATTGAACTCACAACTTCAAATTCTGAAATTTCTCCTATTGTTCTTGTATCATCGGCATATCAGAAAAATTTATATGAAATTGCTGAGGTAGATCAATTATGTATATGGAGAACAAAAAAAGACAAGTATCGATCAATTAGGCCCCCACTTGAAATTTGCAACTAAACTGAGTAACAGTCTACAATTTTTACTCTCTGCTGTTGATTAAGTTGATATGAAGCATAAACGAATGTAAAATATTTTCATCAACCCCAAAACAAGAGAAACTGAGATTTTGAGGAGCTTTATTAAAATTATTCGCGTCATATTCTCTAACATCTTTCAAGCAAACAATTATCGGGGATGAGTTCTTATCCAACCCCAACTGCCCTTTGCTGACAGTTATTTTACATGACCTCCTCTCTTCACTAATTGAAAAAAATAAAATAGCGATAAAATATCTAAGTGGGTGACAAAACAACAACAATTATTTAAATAAAAAGAATTGGGGCAATAAAGCGCGAGCTTTCCCCGGAGACATTATGCCACGTTGCTTCTGCAGTACACTCAGAATTTTCTTAACTGTTGCAGTAAACTTTGACATCACCAATTAGAAGTTGTCTTTGTCAAATAAATTTAAAGTTTGGAACAATAAGAAAAAATCGGTTGAAATTATTGGCTCCATCATTCCTAATCAGTGTAATTGTTGCCAAACTGTAAGCTAATTTTAGCGCAACTATTGAGTTTATTCACTATCATCGCACTCTAGGAAAAACGTGTTTGTTGGTTTTTTGATGTGTTCGTCATCAAAACATTCACGTACTTCAAAAGAGTCACCATTTCCACAACGGCAGACTTATGCAATCAGATGAAAAAAATGGTGGAACGTAACCACTATGATCAGTTACAACAAAAAAATAAAACTAGGAGCACAAACGTACAACTTTTTTTGTAAAGCGTGAAAATGATTCCTTTCTTTACAACAATTTGTTTTACTTTCGTGTACTTAAATTTTTTTTTGTTTAATTCTGTTGAGAAAAGTTCGCTGAACGTACCTTTTTTGGAGAGGGAGGCCCTAGCTACCACTTTAGTGATATAACAGGATAATCAGAAAACACAGCTGATAAACTGCCAGAAGTAGCAGCGATAGGTGGAGAGTCATGAAGTATCAACATGAAAAAAAAACAAAATTGAAGAAACATTTAAAGTAACACTTGGATTTATAAAAGAGTAGTTGTACCAAACCTTGCAGACTAAATTATCATTTAAAAACTAACTCGATCATCATTAGTTGCCATATTCTCCTATTAAAAAACAATATAAAGTGTTGAGGGAAACAAAGATCAAAGGAGCAGAAAGCAAATAGATAAATCCGCAACGGAAAACATAAAAGAGCCCTATCTTTAACACCAAGAATTGATCTAAAACCAGAGAAACCAAAGCTACAAAAGATACTAAGATAAAAATAAAATTTTCTCTAACCAAAATTCTCAGACCACTGGCATAACTGAATTTAGGCGGCAAGACAATAAAAGCCACCACAAGAACGGCAAAACTAAAAAACCGATTGTTTTTGACAAACAGTGTCAAAATTGTTCAAAAAAATAGATTGAAATCAAATATATATTTTTTATTTAACTATGGATAATCCAATAATCAATTGGATTAGTAACTAAAGAGACAAAGAGAGGACAACAAAGCGAAAGCGAAAAACGTGTAAAACCCGATGGGTCATATTAGTTTAAAAAGTTGAAAAGAAAGTGAGAAAGAATACTTGATTGCCAAAACGTTCATTTATTGACAATATTGTCTTATTTACTTGAACATTATATTTTCAACGGAAAAACAAAAAACAAAGAAAAAGAAGGGAACGATTTGCTTATAATTGTGGAAAAGCCCTACTCAATGGTCCAGGAACAAGCTTAACTTCAATGTTAAGTTTTGAGGTTATGCTGATAACACACCAAACGTGAATTTTTTAAAAAAATCGAATTTCGTACCACAATAGTTCTGTGATAGACCTAAATATGAGTTACATCAATTCAAATAAGAAATAGCTGTATCGAGTTAAAGTCAAAGGTATCAGCTAAAGCAAAAAAAGGGTTTTTTTCAATAGATTTTGGATGTATTAGAATACTAAATGCTTTCAGATTCTTTTAACCACGTATTTTAGATGCAGTAGCTAAGATATTAAGTAACAAACAAAGTAAAGATATTTACACTTTTGGTTACGTTGATTGGCAAGATAAAATGATTGAATCTAAATTTCTACCATACGAAGTAATCACTCTAAATTGAAAAAGGCAACATATCATATAATAATTACCTTGGAACTAAGAAATTTTTAAAAACCCATATAAAACAGGGAAAGATACATTAATGTACTTATAACAAGGTGTAAACATAATAATATAGTAACATTACAAGGAAGACATATAATAAAGTGATTAAGATTTTTTTCAGATTCAATTAAAAAAGGCCTGTCTCATTGAGCACCGTTACCTAAATACACCGCTAACTATAAAACATGTTGGACAAATGCGACCTAAGAGACCTATTGAAACTTCTTATTTCAATTTCAATTTTAATTATGGTTAAAATTGTAGTACTGATAGAATAACTTGTTTTTAATTCTGATGTTTATTTGAGTTTGCAGAGTAATATCTCTACTTTATTTTATATTTTGAGCTAATTTTCTTATTTTTATCCCAAAATCAACAGCTTGATTTTGATACCAGTTTGACTTCATGAATTCTTTCAATTTTGTCCTACGAGTTGTCTGTTTTCTGTGCTCACAGTCCCCTATTCAATCATCAATCAGCAAGTTCCAGGTCTACTCGTCAACCCCCAATTTACCTTTTCCATTAGGTTAACTTCGGAAAAAACGAAGTTCAATAAATTGAGCTTGGCCGTGCAAACAAGGTAAGTGGCGATTTGTTAAGTTTTCTCAAGGTTTAATAAATTTTGTGTCTGACTACATATTACCTCAAAAATGCTAGAACATAGAGAAAGCTTTAAAATTGCTGGAGTGCAAATGAACATCAACGTGCCTTTTTGCTGAACAATTATACTCAACCTAAATATCTTGCCTGGTGAAATCTGTTCTCTGAGCTGCACAATTTTATCGTTACGGGCGTCTACCGGTACCAAATTTTTGAGTAATTTTACTCGTTTTTATTACAAGATTTCATTTTGTCTATATTAATACATTGCGCGTGTGACATATATTATCTAACTTAGCGGATATTATCTAAAAGGCGGTGCCCTATATGGAGAATTCAGTCATTGTTTTTTCGTTTAAGCTCGAAGTTAAAATATGGAATCAACTTTCCCCGGCAAAATACATTTTGCGGAAGCGTAATCCACAGAGAACTGTACGGCATAATAATTGCAGCATAATCCCTCATTTCAGTATTCCTAAAACATTAAATCGTAAATTTTGTGAAAAGCCCTTACAGCAAAACGTAATTTTTATCTGATTTATTTGATCCTATTTTGAGGCTTTGAATTGCTTTGTGGAAACAACACACTAAATTTAAGCGCGTTCAGCATTGAACTTAAATTGGCGGCGGAAAGCGCCAGCCATTTTTTTTGTATGTAGTTTTTTTTCGGTACTGATAGACGCTCACAATGATGGGACACAAAAAACAGAGGGCTTAAATCCAGAACATTAGTTACATTAGTTTTTTGTGCAATTAAATGTCTGGTTTCTCTTGAACGTTTTATTTCCGTCAATTTTCCCAAAGTTTATTTTTTTTGCAATGTTGTTACAGTTTCAATGTATTAACATAAAAATAGCGATACACAAATTCGGCAAATTGTTCCCGTGACAATTTGGGTATATCTCTGCGGCATTATGAGTTGTGTTTCAACTTTTTTGAAATTAAGTTCATCGTCTATAGAATAATTTTCATCTCAGTGCAGTATATTGAAATGCACGCTATCGTTCCAAAATCCTCCGACATTCAGATGATTTTTTGAAAAGTGTTGATGCGTTTTAATGCGTTCCGTTCCTTTTGAAATTGATTGAGTCTCGATATAAACTATTTTTGAACCATTTAATGATCAGTATACTAAAAGTTAAAACGCGATTGGATGTATCACCATTCAGAAAAAAAAACTTTTTACAGTTGCAGATAATAGTATTTTGTTTTTCTCTGGTTCCTGGGAGTATATCAACGTTTCGTTGTGTTGCAATCTTATATCTGACTTTTTCTGTCTGACAATTTTCAAACAACGATTTGTTCCAAATTTCTCATTTAATTGCACATCAATGAGATCGGTTGCATGTACAGTTTTTTCCGTTTTTTCATTTGGAAAATTTTTCATAAATTTTGAACGAAATTGATCGTTAACGAAATTGAACGTTTTAAAATTTTAATCTGAGTTCATAATTATTTCATACGGCGCAGGATAAACGTTATGACACGAGTAGTAATAGGATGAGCAAGTCTCCCCGGGGGGGTGTAGACCCCATGTATTAAGATAGGGTATAGGAGTAATTTTTGAGAGAGGGTCGACACTAATGTATTAAGATAGGGTATAGGCGTACATGTATTAAGATAGCGGCTGCCACGTATTAAGATTAGCGGCCGCCACGTATTAAGATTAGTTATAGCGGCCGCCACGTATTAAGATTAGGAATAGCCGCCGCAACGTATTAAGATTAGTTATAGCGGTCGCCACGTATTAAGATTAGGAATAGCCGCCGCAACGTATTAAGATTAGGAATAGCCGCCGCAACGTATTAAGATTAGGAATAGCCGCCGCAACGTATTAAGATTAGGAATAGCCGCCGCAACGTATTAAGATTAGGAATAGCCGCCGCAACGTATTAAGGTTAAGTATAGGGACCAGGGTATTAGTAGTATAGTGTGAGTAGATCAGCCGCATTTTTGGGAGCCAGTCATTGGCCTTTCCGCGCAGGGAATTGTACAGGCGGGGAATTGTACAGGCAGCGCGCACGGGAATTGTACAGGCGGGGAATTGTACAGGCAGCGCGCACGGGAATTGTACAGGCGGGAAATTGTACAGGTGGCGGGAATTAACGGATAATTCCCCTCGCAGTAAATTTCAACATGTTTATTGGTATAACCAGCGGAATGTATTAAGATTAGGTATAGCCGCCGCAATGTATTAAGATTAGGTATAGCCGTCGCAATGTATTAAGATTAGGTATAGCCGCCGCAATGTATTAAGATTAGGTATAGCCGCCGCAATGTATTAAGATTAGGTATAGCCGCCGCAATGTATTAAGATTAGGTGTAGCCGCCGCAATGTATTAAGATTAGGTATAGCCGCCGCAATGTATTAAGATTAGGTATAGGCGCCGCAATGTATTAAGATTAGGTATAGCCGCCGCAATGTATTAAGGTCAGTTATATCCACTAAAATTGAGAAAATTGAAAATTTTTATAAGAATGAATTATGAAGTTACAAAAAGACAGACACAGTATTAATCAAGTACATTATAAGTGATTTTAAACACAACAGAGAGCGCTCACAATACAAAAATTGATTCAATAAATTACAGGTTCAGGGGTACAGTATGAATTCCATCAGATAACACTTTTCGTTTAGGATAAAAATATGAGAGTCCTTTCTTTGTTTGTTCATAGGTAGCGACGCAGTGGTTGATTGTCCGAAATCCTCTATTTGTAGATGTTAAATTGATGATTTCTTCCATCACTCGCCGATATTTTTCCAATGGTCCATCTCCGGTCTCTTCCAATGTTCGTTTGTTCAGTCCTTTGCTGCTGAATTTGTACTTATCCGATCTGGCATCGTAGCAACAATATGTTTTGCTACAGAGACAAATCATTTCAGTACATCTAAATTTTTCCTTGAACAGACCTGGTTCACGCTTATCGTGCTTTTTATGTTTATCACAACAAGTTCTAGGGAAGAAATTTTGTACAGCATCAGCTTTGAAAGAATCATCACAATCGTGTTCCCTCAGAGTTTCCCAATCTGCTTTTTTAGATGGACGAATGCAATCGTACAAATTATCGTGCGCTAGAGCTAAGTATAAGGAGTCGGTGTCCATTTCTAACTCTTCGAACGTGTCGACATCGCAAAATTTATCAAAAAAATTGTAATAAAGCTCCAACATACGTAATTTTGCGTACTGAAGTATAAAAAAGCCGACTATTATCGGTTCACGGTGCTCAATTTTTGATTTTACAAGTTCAACTTCGTATAGTTTTTTTGACACACTGTTAAGTCTCTTAAACAATTTCCCGTTGATAGCTTTGTGTGTCTTTTCATCGTTCAAGTATTTTGTCTCTGTATGTCTGCTTCTGTCCATGATTTGGTAACCATAGGAACTATTCCCTAACAATTTCATTGTTTCTGCCACAACGCTTGACTCAGGATTTTCATCTCCAACTCTTCTAGCATCAACAACCGATTGGACAAAATTGTTGAAGCATTTTTTGGGTGTGTACTGAACGAAGCGATAAATTTTGGTGCATTTTAGCCCAAGACTAAGGTAAAAATTGAGTAATGGTGTTATGACTGTTCCATTCTCCAACTTGAAGCTTGAAATTAACATGCGTTGCGGTTGCTTGAGTAAATCGTTATCAATTGCATAATCCCTCATATAATCACCAATATCTGCTCGACTAACATTAAAGTTTTTAAAGATTGGTGGAAAGTTCGAGAACTTGTATTTCAACCCATCTGGAATTTCGAGATCACACTGAACGTAACCAAATAGTTTATCTTCTCTTATCTTTGTAAGTAGAGATTCTTGAGTCAGAGGTAGCTTGAATGGGAAATTGTTTCTCACGTGAATTTTTACAGATTCATCACCTTTGACAGTTTCCCACCAGTTACATTCCCATATCTCAACAACTTTATATCCTTTGTTTCGCAAAAAGTCTCGTCTTAGTTCATCGTATTCCCGTTTCTTTAATCCTTTCTGAGTCTCTTCCTCTGACATGCTTGCTCTTGCTTCCTGACATGCACAAAAGTGAAAGTAACAGTCCATTGCTTCAAAAAAAGTTTTACAGTGAGCACAAAATCCGTCTACATTAAAACAATCAATCTTTTTCTGAGTTCCAGTTGTGTAGTAGCTTTCAATAGTGCAGTTAGGACGTTGAGATTGTAGGTACGACATAACCATGTTCTCAAATTTCCTCGATTTATTTTGTCTAGCTTTAAACTTCTGAGAGTATGAATCAAACTCCCATCTAGTGTAAAGCCCAGTGGGCATTTCTTGACACATTGAGAAGGGGTAAAGTTGACTGGCGTCTATACCCACAATTGATTTGCAAATGTTTTCTGTGTTTCGATTGTAGGTTTGATCCACAATTGCTTTTCTAGTAAACACAATAGAGGGACCACCGGTCATATCTTCGCGTATTTTATCATGTAAATCTTTGTCTGCTTCAACGAAAGGATAGAATTTACTATTAGTTGATTTGTGTAGACAAATATTTGCTAAATTAGGTAGTGTGCAACCCAGTTTTAACATATCAATCCCTTTGTTATGAAAGAATTCCATCATTTTCTGCATCGCTTCTAGTGTCGGGACAACATCTTCGTTATTATACCACCTGACAAAGTCTTGAAAAGTTGTCATTTGTTCGTGCTCCCACACACTTTCCAGTTAATTGTAGTTGCCGAATCCCGAGGGGGGCACTACCTTCAACCTAAGTTTTTTCAGAGCCTCCTGTTGGGAAAGTCCACTATTCAACAATTTTGTGAAATCCGTAAATTCTTTTTCCAAGGGATTGTGATCTCTCAACTTACTAAAGAAACATTCGTAAGGGGGTAGGAAAGTTACATCCAATTTGTTTGGTGAGTCCAACCATTCATAAGGGAAAAACCCTTTGGTCTCATTTGTCTTGTAAGCTTTGAGGAACGAATCTAGTGATGTTGCTCCACCAAGAAAGTTTAGAATATCGAGAAACTGAACATCGCCAAATTTAAAGGATACAAAATGATTAGCTTTTTTAATAACCGTTGGTTGAATATCGCGCTCGTGAATGAGGTAGGGTAGTAAATAAGACTTGATAAGATTCAGATCATATTTCCCGCTTTTGAATCCAAATACAGGTAAAATGCTGACATAACGTTCAAAATGTTGTCGTAGTTCGAGAAGTTGATTTTTCTGAATTTGGAGGAATTGAGTCAACATATCAATTTCTTCTTCTTCGATATATTGAGATTCAAACATTGGAGTACTCTCATCTTTCCTTCCATTTAGCTTCTCGAAAATAGAACTTACTCTGTTTTTAATTGCATTTTCAATTGAGGAAAATTTTTGCAACATTTCTGCTTTACTTCTGCTAGCTAGTTCTTCTAATGCTTCAACAAAAGATACAATCAGAATCTTGGGGTCTCTGTTGCAAAGGAAAATAGGTTCTTGTAATAAATTAGAGGAAATTGACACAGATATTGGTTCATGTTTTCCTATCCAAGTAGTTGTATTGGTATCTTTTAGTTCATTAGATGGAACGCAGATTGATTCGAAGTCAAATACAGCCAAGTTTTTGAACAGTTTTTGTTCTTCCTCATATCCAATTCCAAAACCGTCAAGTTTATCGAACAAAGTTTCTCTCAATGTGTAAACACTCTTCGGATAAATGTGCTGTATCCTATCTTTACAAGATTTCACGTGACGGTGGAAATTACCAGCACGCTTAATAAAGGTATCACAATTAGGACAGCGGAATCGTTTGAAAAACGTGTTGATATCATAAACATAGCAAATGTGGTTGTTGTAGCGCAGTAGATTAATGTTGTTCTCGTACATCTCAATACTTCTTCTGGCAAGTTCACCTACAAAATCCCCGTCCTCAATGTCAATGTCATAAATGAAAATGTTGTGTTTTATAGCATTTTCAACAAACACAAGGTGATCCATTGACACTCCTCTAAAGTTAATTGCGTCATGACCAGACTCGTGGAGAAAGTCACTGAACAACTTAGCTGCGTTTGTTTCCAGCTCAGCTGATCCATACAAGTGAACAGCCACAGCTCTAAACAAGCAAAGGTAGTCCTTGTAGGTTTCTCCGTATCCATTCGTAACAAGACAATTTACATCGTTTCTCCTCAACAACTGTTCAGGTATAACAGCATCTAAACATCCCATTGGGATATTGTTGAGAAGAGCACAGAAAACTGTTACATTCGTAGTTAGTGCATACCGCCATTTTGTGTTTGCCCTTTCTTGAGCACAAGTCTCAATCAAATCCAATTTCTCTACTCTATCCTGAAGTGACACTAAGTCTCCCTTAGAACAAAGTAAATGAGACTTCTCAAAGAAGGTGTTGTTCTCATGAGCATAAAAGTATCGGTATTCGTCTGTGTCAACATTTCGTAAAATAAATCCCAGGGATAAATTTATTTTTGCAGCACAGTTAAACTTTTCAAACACTTCCTTCAGTTTTTCATTAATTTTGTTGGGATCAAGTCTCGACAATTTAAAATTGAATACTCTATGTCTCCCATTCTCCATCTCAGTATTGTCAAAGAATTGTTGACAGGCACTAAGTTCCTGCTGTAACTGTTCGTTGTTCCTATCCAATTCTTCCGATTCTAGTACTTCTTTCAAGTTTTCGCTGGATTTGGTTCCAACTTTGGTCGATGTTCCGTGTTTCCGTCTCCTATGTTGTTGAAGAGAATAAAAACTTGGAAATTCCTCCAAGCATATAGTGCAAACTGTACTAAGCTTCTTTTCTTGAGGAGCGTGATGCTTAGAAAGGTGGTAGTTCAAGTCCTCTTTCCTCTTTGTGTAGAAATGTGGACACTTGGGACATTTTAAAGTCCCACTATCACACGATTTTTTGTGTCGAGCCATTTGCTGCTTGACAACCATTTTCTCGCACTTTGAGCATTTGACGGTTAGATTTCTATCAAGAGAAGGCATTGTATTGTTGTGATCCAAAATAAATTGAATAAATTTTAAGTAAATTGCCGAGCAACTGTATCTGATAACAAAGTGAGAATGAATACAATTTTTGGTTTTTTAGTTAGAATAACTTTTATGACTAATTATTTCCATATAAGGAAATGACGTAATTTCTATTTTTAGTAACATTACGCAATACGAAAGTTCAAGAACTTCCTACGAAGCAGTCACAGTGTTACATTATACATTGTATTTGAATCCAGAAAACATCAAAAATGTGTAACCTTATTCCTTGGAGGAAATCGGAAATCTTAAGTTATATTTATTTGTCATATTGCTGATTTGTGTTACTTTTTTACAAAACAATACTATTCATCCCAAAACAGACTTCTTAACAAAATCTATCTGTCAGATGCTTGCTCACTTAGAGAATACAAATATTATTGTAAACAAACTAATTTTGTAATTTCATCGATAAAACACTAAATGTGTTTTTACAATAATATTAAAACATTAGAGAAGAAAACTCCTACTTTAATTGAAGATAACTTATATACAAATGACGTTAACGTGATTATATTACAAACTACAAACCAATCAAAATTTAGTATTAAGAAACTTGTTGTAAAAGTTAATGATATCGTTTTGCCTATCTCATTCTCTCTTTTAACATTTTTTTATTTTAATAGATTAATACGTGAAATTTTACTCATTTGTGAAACATGTTGATCAAAAACCACTTACAAATATTGGAGAAGATTTACAAGAGAAAAGAAGGTATACCTGATTCATACAAAATTGACGAAATTGATGTAGATTCATACTTTTTTTACAATTTTTTGGACATTTTCACAAAATCCAACAGAATAATCCGATTTATTAAAGGACTTGAGTATGCAACATTCTCTATTAAAAAATTTGAATATGAGGAGTTTATTGCGAAACAGTCTTTCGATTTATCCTCAGAATTGCATGTAAGCAAATACGAATTGTTGTTCATTTTGAACTCCGTCCCCGATATATTGGAACAGTACAGAAATATTTCACAAACAAACTTTGTTCCTCTCCCAGAACCAATAACAAAAACTTCTTCACTACAGAGTGCTTTGTACTTCCATTATTACAACGACTACAATGCAGTGGGAGTACTGATCAGGTTCGGAATTCGTTTACCTAACGTATATATACAGAAATTTGATTCCAAAAATGGAACATTTTCCGAGATTGATCTGAAATTTGACGAATTGGAAAAAATTTATCAAAGCTTGACTTTTTTGGTAAATTATGTCACTTCATTTCAACTTAAATAGACCATTTTAGGTAAAAGCATAGTCGGAAACCTGTATGTATCCTTCACTTCCTACCTTGTTAGAAAATTTTACCTAAATTTGGATTTGAATTTCAGTTCGTCCAGAAATTTCAAGCTAAACGTCACTTTTTCTCATAAAATCTTCCATCTTTGGTTACTGTTGTCTGATTGGACAGAGCACACTATATATAGAGGTTGTTGATTTTGACATTATCATTTGATCCAACTTCTCTGAAAACATCATCACTACTTTCTGACATTATACTAACTACTCCTCAACATTTTATCCTGCTATCGAGCTCCAACATTCACTTTCTTTTTGTTTAAAAATACTTACTTTAGTTCTAACTTTTGTTTAAATCTAATTTATATATCCTGTTCCCTTCCTAAATAGGAAATTTGCTGCTTTATAACTTTCTCTCCACTGATTGCATTTATCACGTTCTCGACAAGAATCTTTTCATCCATTCTCATCACTTTCTAACAAAAACCTCTTCTATCATTTATTCCAAAATGGAGTTCACCGTTCAAAATAATAACCTTCTGTACTCATTTTCTTTTACTGAGGATATTGCTCGGATAGGAGTTCGAGATTTATCAAACGGACTGTATGAGTCTCTGATCACTTTACCCATTACTGTGTGGCACATTATTGAGCACCAGCGACAACAGTTTGATACATATCATCAAGGACAGGTCCCAATCACAGGGAATCAACTCGGAACTCACGCGATGGGACACGAAGTTGCTGTTGTCAGTGGACACCACTATCTTCACGTTAATGGATCTGATTTTCCTGCCAACTACGTAGCTGGAAATATTCAGTACACATTTCCTTGGGAGGAAGGGCAAATTCCAAACAGTTGGTTCACTACACCGGATGTAGGTGAGGTATCAGGCCCGGAGGTGGAAAATAATCTTCTCCAAATAGCTTCAAGAGCTCATAGAAGAGAACATAGCGAGTTGAGTATTGATACTAGTACCACCACGTCATTTAACGATCTGGAAAACTTTGATCCAGCGCAGTACTATGGATCTACTGACATGTCAACTACACCCTCGATGACAACCCCATCGATTGAGGAAGGAACAGCTCACAACCCTATCTTTTTGAGTGACGTACCTAATACCCCAGTCACTGTTCAACCAACTCAACTACCTGGTAGAATGGAGCGACAAAGAGGTTTCGGTAATGAAATTCAGAACTTACCAGAATATGTTATTGAAACTCTTTTTGAATGATTTCTATGTTCAATTTTGTAAACTACTTTGTATTTGTTCGTAAAAATAATAAAGATTCTGAATACCTTTTGGGTGTTTCGTATTAAATTTACATTTTCAATTTTATAATTTTTTTTATAGTTTTCCAGAATAAAAGATTAACACGAAAGGTTACTTGATAATTTAGGTACTTGGTTATTATTGAAAATTTGTTTTTCGACAATTAAGAAAAATACCGAATTTAATTTTGATATTTATGAAAATTGTCGAATTTATTTTCGATATTTAACAAAAAATGTCGAGAAAAAATTCGATTTTTAAGAAAAAATTACTGTTACAAATCCGATTTTTAAGCTGCAAGAACAGATTCAAAACTTGTCATTTTAAAAATTATTAAAATTTATGTTTTTTGCTTAAAATCATACCGTAAAACTAAGAAAAATGAGAAAAAATTGCACATTTTGCACGCACAGTTTGGTAACATTTTTGATTTTTAATGAAAAATCTGAGGTTCTATTTTTGACTTTTAACAAAAAATGTTGTGTGAAAATTCGACATTTAACAAACAAATCGACTTCAAATTTCGACTTCTAGAATATACACTAATAATAAAACATTTTAGTACAAACACTTTATTACTTTCTAACTTCAAAGTACAACATGGGGTTATCAATTATTCCATGACCATCTAGTAAACAATCAACAATTTTTATTAATTCACTCTCATACTTTGAGTTCTCAAGAGACTGAATTCGGTCGAAGAAGGATGATCTCAATGTTTGTGTGCTTGCATTTCTTTGCTCAGCTCTCAGTAGATGTCTCTTGAACTTTTTTCTACTCAATCTCTTCTTAGACACGCTGGGTAGTTTTTCAACAAATTTGTTTTCCGAATTATGTTGTACCGCTCTCTTCAATTGGGTGAAAACAAGTCCTGCTTCTTCGTTTGTGTGACCAAAAAACTGATGTTTATATAAGGTGTATAAGCAGTCCACTGTCTGATATTGAAAAGATAAATCATCCAATTTTTGGAGTAATTCATTAATGGAAGATGAAATGAGAATTATGTGATAAGAACAATTTTTCAGAGGACAAAAAGTGTAATTGTGAGACGCAACAGAGTATTCACTAGTAAGCAAGTAAGGTATATAATCCTTAACTGATACGCAAATGAACAAGGATTTCTCACAAAATTTTTTATAAAAGTCAGGTAAAACTTGACACATAACTGCTGCCATTCTGTAACCAAAGTGATTTTGGAGTGATTCTTTTAAACTACCGTATAATGAAATAACGCAATTCAGTTCAAACGCAGCGAAAATTTCATTTGAAAAATGACACAGTTCAAGAGACAGCAACTCAGAAAAATCCGTTGTTTTACTTGTTCTAAATATTTCAAACACTATTACTCGCTAATGCAACACAGACGTGCTAAACATCAAGATAAATATGCTGCTCTAGTTCAAATGTTTGCTCAACTTAAAATTTCTGACTAAGTTTCCTTATAAGGAATTTTTGCAAAATGACGCAATTGAACTTTCCATATTTGGAAATGAACGAAAGATAATGACATCATTACCAAATAAAGGTGATCGGAAACAATAGAGGAAGTAAAATTGCAAGTCAAATCATTCAATTAATTTCTCTCTGTCACATTAAGTTGATAAAATGTCTCTCTCTCAAGTCTCTCCGTTTTACTCGAGTGCTCCGTCTATGTTTACCGATTCTCAACCTAAAACTGGAACTGATTCGGTTCCATTTTATATAGACTTTGGTTCTAACCCAAAAAGATTTGGGAGATTTACTGTGTCCCAGATTTTTAAAAACGGACAAAATTATTCCGAAACAACTTTCCAAGTCTCCAAAAAAGATAATTCTGGAACATTTGAGAAGTACCAACAACTTCGAATAGGAGATTACGAATTCAAGAAATTCTGTTTCCTCAAGAACAATATCCTGGATGGGGAGTTGGAACTGAGTGAGCACCCGATTCAATTTGATAAGAACCCATGTATGGAGGATGTGCTGCAACGATGTCACAAAGTCAGAGAGGTCAGCATAGGACGAAATCGACGAATATATGTGACTTTCATTCAATACGTTCAGGAGAATCCAGCCTCCATTTATGTGCAGATTCGGCTCTTTTGTCGCAAGGAAAATAATGAGTTCAAGCAGGTGACTTATGTCAGCTACACTTTGGAAGAGTTCAAGGAACTGATTCAAAATTTGAATGACTTTTCTAACATTGAACAATGTACAACTCAATAATAATTGTTGAGTGATTTTGTAATATGTCTTTGTCTTCTCTACAATAAATTTTTCATTTTAAAAATCTTTGACCTGAGAATGAGTTGGGATATTGGCTGCTCAAGAAACATTTTTTTGAGTCTCAGAGACAAGTCAAAGGTTTTTCACGTTAGACTTCATTACGAACTTAAAAGATATTCCTATACTGTTCTTGAAGCTCAAAATTTTCCCAAATTAGAAAATTTGGACATAGAGTCCCAAATTTCAGAATTTAAGTGGGTTATTCACAACGGATTACGCAGAACAGGTCTTATATATCGTTCAGATAAACAACAAGTTACCATTTCACAACATCGTTGGAACGGATATCAGTGGAGTTTTCTGACAAATATTGAATTAAAAAAAGAAGAGTACGAGAACTTACTAGAGTATCTCCCTACACTTTTATCTTATATTGAAAAGTTTAAGAAAACTTGCATTGACATGGATGAAGGAACGCAAAGTTGATGGATATTGTCATTCTTGTCAACATATTCAATTGCTACGGAAGCATCCTTTCAATGTTTCCCGAAAATGAAAAACGCAAAAACTGTTTTTTAGCGGCCTGTAAAATTTGGGACGAGAATATAAATTTGGAGCAAATTAACCAAAAATTTCCTCATGGAGGACTTATTGGTTATGGAAATTCCTTTTTAGATTTTTTCTTTGCTAGATTGAAAGTTTTTCGATTACATGCAATACTACACGATTCTGCTGGAGCGGTTAAAGCAACTACAAACAAGGGACCAGGATACTGTTACATGTTACCAAATTTTCCAAGCTCATGTTTCTTGGGACATTTAACTGGGTTAATCTTTTGTGTCTTTATTAAATTTTATCATCCTCAAATTTTCAAAATGCTAGACTGCTAATCATTTTTGTAATAATTCAACCTAGAAAAAAGAATGTCTCTCGTTGTATTTGATATTGAGTGCTTGGAAGGGAAAATTGTCAAGGAGTTGGGTGTTTTCAAGGATGGAATTGTATTGGGATGCAGTTTCCTCCCACCCAAAGACTACAAACTTACTTATCAAGCAAAATGGAACACTAAAAATTTACATGGGATTAATTGGAACAATGGAAAACTGGAATACACTGAGTTGTCATCAATCATTCACCAACATTGTTCACCTAAAACAGAATACTTTGCAAAAGGGTTAGAGAAGTGTAATTCTCTCAAATTACTTGTGTAAAATGTGGAGAATCTAGATGATCTTGCTTGTCCAAAAGTTTCCAAACTTCTCAATAACTCGGATCCTCACTGGGATTGCAGCAATTATCCGTATCGACACAAAAAGACATTTCACTGTGCAGAGAATAAAGCTTATGCTTACGGAACTTGGACTCTGGATTTTTTTGATAACGTATAATTTTTGTAATTTCTATTTGTAATTTCTATTTGTATTTGTGATCGTTTTGTAATTTATTATTTTTATTTTACTACTTTTGAAATCAGAGAGAAGTTGCATTCCCAGTTCAAAAAATTGATTTTCCCTTAAAAATAAGGTATAAATGACCGAGCATACAGATAACGGTTTAAATTTAGGTAATTTTGTCTTTGATGATAATAACCAGGAACGACAATCGTGGAAATGTTTTGGACAGACTTGTAATAGATCTCTGGTGGTTTTTTTGTCCCAATTTTTTGTTATTTTGTTAATATTAGCGTGCTGTATAGTAAAAATAACTCTTGCTGAAACCTGTGAAGAAACAACAGTTTGGATTGCTATCTTATCTAGTACAGTCGGTTATATTTTACCTTCTCCTAAACTATGAACAAAATAATCTCTACTAAGGAACGCATTTTTATTTCATTGGTGGGACCAAGCGGGTCTGGAAAATCTCATCTTATCCATGATTGGCTAATTATTGGAAATTTTCAACCCGATTTTGATAAAATTTACTATTTTTATCAACATTATCAATCACTTTACGGTCTAATGTCCAAAAACATTAAAAACATTCAATTTATTCAAGGAGTTGACTTTGAGTTCATTCAGAGTCTACCCAATAATGGAACAAAGTATTTGCTGATTTTTGATGATTCTTGTGAAGAAATCTCAATCTCGAAAGAATTCGTTAAAATCGCGACAGCTGGAAGACACAAAGGTCTTAGTACAATATATATAAAGCATAATCTTTTTCATCAGAGTAGGTTGGGAAGAGATATTGAGTTACAAAATACTCATATAGTTTTATTCAAGTCTCCTAGAGATTTTCTCCAGATTAACACTCTTAGTCAACAGCTCGGGTTAGGATCACAATTAAAAGATTGGTATACAAAAGCTACTTCAATCCCGTATGGTCACTTACTCATTGATCTAACTCCGAAAACAGTCGACTCTCTTAGATTTTGCAGAAACAGTGGTTCTATTCCCACTATTTTTTTTCTCCCTAAAACGAAAGAAGAGATTACTTTTTTGAACGATGAACACACAACATCTCTCTACGCTGATAACGTTCTAAACGTATTCCCAGAACTTCAAGAAATCGTTCCTAAGAAATTGTCCAAAAGATTTCATTCAGTTTCTAAACGAATGCATAGTAAACCTTCTCGGGGGACAACTACAGGAAATACAAAAACAAGACGTAATAAAGTACAGAGACGAAATTCATCAACTCGTGCTAAAAAGAAACGGAATAAATAAAAGAAGAGAAATTTTAAGTTCACGAAAAGGAATCGAGCTCATATCAATTTTGACACCATCTATCATTAATCGATTGTCTTGAAATGGAACAGTTTTTTTTGATTCCTCAACACCTTTACGAACAAAAATTCAAATTAGAAGTTAAAAAGTTGGACACTTTTGAGCAGAAACCAGTTTCTGTCCCAATACATTTGAACCCTAATTACAAAGAAATCAGCAACAAAACCAGATCTTTAAAGAACGAATCAATTGTAGATCAAATTTTGAATTCACCGCGAGTCAAGCTATCTCTCAACGACACAATTTTATTAGATGGAAGAGATACAGAAGTAGCTTTTGCAGATTTTATTTTTCCATTAAAAAGAAAGAACGTTGATTTTCCCGACATATATTACACAATACTTGATGCTACCGGAATAAATCCGCAAAAAGTAATAAACAAAGATGCCAAAAGCAAAGACAGAGGGAGCTGGATTCCTTTCAAAATCTGAAAAAGCCAAGCTACAAAGGCTGTATAGAGATGGAAAAGCCGCATATTGATCAATTAAAAATCTACAAAAGGCAAGCGGGTTATCCAAAAAGAAAGTTGCCTACTTTCTACACAGTAAAGATTCCTACACAAAGTATCGTCATGCAACACGACATTTCAAAAGATTACCAGCATTTGCTAAGCAAATCAATGAGATCTGGTGTCTCGATCTAGCTTTTATGGATAAATTATCGGATACTAATAATGGAGTGAAGTATTTATTAGTATGTGTTGACGTCTTTTCTCGCTTTGTTCGTGTGCAACCAATGAAGTCAAAGTACTCTACCGATGCAGTTGTAGCTTTCAAAAAAATGTTGCGTAAAAAAAGTATGCCCGCGAAAGTATGGGTTGACCAGGGAACAGAGTTTAGTGGTGAGTTTCGAAAGTTTTGTATGGACAAGAAAATTAAAATTTACTCTACTAGAAGTGAAACGAAAGCTGCTGTAGCAGAACGAGCCATTAAATCCCTGAAAAACGTTATTTATCGCTATATGGAAGAAAATGGTGACAAATACATGAGAAAAATGGATTCCTTTGTCAAAACTATGAACACAAGAGTTAATCGCTCAACAGGTAAAGCTTCAAAAAATGTAACAAACAAAGACGTTTTGTCAATTTTTTACAGGAACCCAATTAACCAATATAAACGACCACGTTTTAAAGTTGGTGAAAATGTTCTTATATCAAAAAAAGATATTCCATTCAGAAAAGGTTATAAATCACAGTTCACAAATGAAATATTCAAAATTGTTAAAGTTGCTACTTTTAAACCGCCAACCTATAACCTTTGTGGAGAACAAGGTGATGAAATTCTAGTTAAATTTTATGAACAAGAGCTTTCAAAGTGTATCATTTAAAGATGAGTTCTTTCACTGTTGAGTTGGTTTCCAATGCGTCGTTTGATTGTTACCCAAACAATACACTAAGTTCTTTCACGAATTTTCTACCTGAACAAATTAATCTTGATAGAGAATGGGAGGTAGCGATAACAGAACTGTCGTATCCTTCCTTGTACCAAAACATAACAGAGGGTAAATTCTTCTATCTAGATGAAGCAACACCAGATACAAAACCATCGGATTATTACACACTTGATCCAGGTCTATACCCCTCGATCTCTGATTTTGTCAATGAAATGAATAGAAAAATTCAGGAACGTGAAAAATATGAAAAAACGCCCATCAAGTTACACGTTAACAAAATTACACAGCGAATTTCTTTGAGTCTTCCAAATCAGAACTCTTTACTTGTCATTTTTAGTGCCGATCTTTGTCATGTCTTTGGATGCGAAGAAGCTGTTTATGGTATGGGTGTTTTCATGAGTGGTGGTGGTCCACATTTTCCCAAGTTTCCTTATGACATTGTACGAATACACACCTTAATGATATATAGTGATATTGTTGAATACAATATTGTGGGTGATACAAAAGCTGCTCTTTTACGATGCATTCCGTTTATATCAAAAGTTAAGAATGGAGATATCATCTCAACGGGACAATACATGAATTATCAAAATTTTCCAAACTTACAATTTAAAAAAATTCTAAAAAACTCATTCCACAGCATAAAACTCGAGCTCCGGGACTCTTATGGTGAAAAAGTTCCTTTCAACTCTGTTGGTGTGACAAGAGCGGTACTAATGTTTAGAAAAACTTCTGACAATCATTTTTAGATTTAAGGTTGTAGAAAATGGTTGCTGATAGTGATTTATCGTATTTTCGTGGTTATTCAAGACAGAGGGGAAGAGGATTCGGAGCGTTAGCACAAACAATTGGGAGGACAGCTATTCCATTCTTGAGGAGATATGTTGTCCCAGCAGCAAAAAGAGTTGGTGCTGATTTGCTTGATATAGCTGCACCAGAAATTGGAAATGTTCTAACTGGAGAGAAAAAATTCAAATCTGTGGCTGCAGATGTTGGAAAGAAAACATTACGTAAACAGCTAGGTGGTGGAAAAATTAGGAAACGGCGCATAATTCGAAGAATTACCCCAAAAACCAGTCGACGTCGTCGAACTAGAAGAGATATTTTTTCTAAGCTAAAATGAATACTAGATCAACAAACGATAGCAACTTTCGTTATGGTCACTTTACGAACTCTTGCTTGGAGATTTTTTACAAAATTCCTGTTTTGGAACCAATTGAATCTTCTCACGTTCAAGAAGTTTATCCCAGTACTTCATTGGATGAAAGCAGCATTGAGTTCGAGTTTGAAACAGATAGAAGCATATATCTTGATATGAGAGATATCCACCTTCAAATCAAAGTTGGATTACAAAAGGGAAGATTGTTTGATGACTTTATGAAAAAAGACGAGCATGGAAAAGCAGATATGGGAATGTCTTTCAAAGATGATGATTTACATTATCTAACTCACGTCAACAATTTATTGCACTCGCTCTTCTCCAACTGTGAGGTGTATCTGAACAATCAACAGGTTTACAACTCAAATGGTCTCTATGGACACAAAGCTGTAATTTCCAATGAATTTAACGCTTCCACAAGAAATAATGAAGGTATTCTGGCTTGTCATGGATATGAATTTGAAAAGGAACCCAGCGATTTTGAGAAAAAGCCCTTTTATAGATCAACAGGAAGAACTTTTGCTGAAAAATGGAACTACTTATTACGGTAAATTAGCAATTGATTTGTTCCAATGTGAAAAGTTACTGCTTCCAAATACAAAAGTTAGACTGAAATTGATTCGTGCAAGACCCAATTTTTACATGATCTCCTACAATCCTCACGTCTCCCTTAAAGCTCTTGACTGTTCCCTGTTTACAAGACGTGTTGTTGTTAACGAAGTGTATCACCAGACTATCAAATATCAATTAACTCATCAACCTGCTTGTTACAACTTTATGGAAACAATTGCACGCACATTTATTATTCCTTCAGGACAGAACCAGTTTATTCAGGAAAATGTTTTTAACAATGCTCCAATCAGAAGAGTAGCTATTGCGATGAACACAAATTCAGCATTCACAGGACATTTTCAAGAAAATCCTTTCCATTATCAGAAATTTGGTTTACGAGAACTAAGAATTGTTCGAGGAGGTAGAGCTATAGTATCAGTTGATACAACCAATGACTGTAGGGCATATGTAACAACAATGAAAGCAATGAATTTTAACGAAGAGATTCCCGCGTTACCACATAATCTATTTCAGAACCATTACGTGCTTGTATTTGATCTCACTTCACTTCAAGATGCTGGAGAAAGTATTCATTATCCTGAGCTCAGCGGTGAAAGTATCCGATTAGAAATGTTTTTCGATTGCCCGCTAAGAAGCGTGACAGAATTAATTGTTCTAGGAGAAAGGATGTCCACTGTTAAAATTGATCAGTTCGGAACGGTTGCTAAAAATGTCTGAAGATTTTTGCGTTAATGAAAATTTTTTCATATTTTTGTCAGTTTTTTATGGGTTTTACATCATTGCTTTCTGCATTGGAACATTTTTGGGTTATTTATTATCGTCACCCAGTTGCCATTCTCTTCACCAAATAATTTCTTAAAATGGACGTTAACTGGGGGCGAACTAATTCAAACTTTTTTGTTTACGTTCCTCTCCTAATTTTCCTGGTACTTCTTTTTATAATTATTTTATTCTACCCCAAATCCCATAACAATTCTGTTGACAAAATTAAAAAGTCAACCAACCTTTTATTAGAGCAAGGTAAAAAGTCCAATGATTGTTGCTTTTATGAAGAGAATGAGTCTTTTCAGCTTGACTGTACAGTTAGAAATCCGTGTGTTAATGGTACTTGCGAAATAAAGCAGAGAAAAATTGTTTGTCATGGATAACACTTCCCTGAGACAGATAATTGAACGAATCCCAGAACTCAAATACCGCTATATTGGATCGTTTCCAGCAGATTGTGTTCCAAGGCTACCCACATTCAGTTTTGCTATCATCAACACTTCTCCGAGCAGTGAAGCTGGAGAGCATTGGATAATGATTGCTCGACTCAATCGAACTTATTACTATGCTGATTCTTTGGCTCGTCCAATCACAAAATACAAATTTTTGAATAAAAAGTATCAGAAAATGATACAACAACCAGTTAAGAAAACTGATAATTTGTGTGGATTTTACACAATATTTGCAGCATTTCAACTATTTAAATTTTTTCAAACAAAACTGAACAAGGTTCATGACGTTCATGTTTTAAACTTTATAAGTAATTATATGTGAATTAGATAAATTTAATGTAAAATAAGTCGAAGTGTAATAAAGTCGACAGTAATTTTTTTCTAAATTCCTTAATTCTTCGTTAGTTACTCAAATTTTTGCTGTCGACTTTATTAACTACTCGGCTAAATGTACTTTAATACTCTTTTCTTTTGTACTATCATCATGTAAACGTTTGATTAAATTTGTATTTGCATGTGCTTAATTTGTACTGTGTCTGTTATTTTGTACTTATTAATTCAATTTTTTTTTATTTAACTTTTTTCCATGTTATGAGCGCGTAAAAGTCCACTAGTACTGTGACAATGCCAGATCAGCAAGAGGTAGTTTCGATCTACCGACCTCTGGGTTATGAGCCCAGCACGCTTCCGCTGCGCCATCTTGCTATTTAGGGTCGGCTATACCTAATCTTAATACATTGCGGCGGCTATACCTAATCTTAATACATTGCGGCGGCTATACCTAATCTTAATACATTGCGGCGGCTATACCTAATCTTAATACATTGCGGCGGCTATACCTAATCTTAATACATTGCGGCGGCTATACCTAATCTTAATACATTGCGGCGGCTATACCTAATCTTAATACATTGCGCTGGTTATACCAATAAACATGTTGAAATTTACTCCGAGGGGAATTATCCGTTAATTCCCGGCACCTGTACAATTTCCCGCCTGTACAATTCCCGTGCGCGCTGCCTGTACAATTCCCCGCCTGTACAATTCCCTGCGCGGAAAGGCCAATGACTGGCTCCCAAAAATGCGGCTGATCTACTCACACTATACTAATAATACCCTGGTCCCTATACTTAATCTTAATACGTTGCGGCGGCTATTCCTAATCTTAATACGTTGCGGCGGCTATTCCTAATCTTAATACGTTGCGGCGGCTATTCCTAATCTTAATACGTTGCGGCGGCTATTCCTAATCTTAATACGTTGCGGCGGCTATTCCTAATCTTAATACGTGGCGGCCGCTATAACTAATCTTAATACGTTGCGGCGGCTATTCCTAATCTTAATACGTGGCGGCCGCTATAACTAATCTTAATACGTGGCGGCCGCTAATCTTAATACGTGGCAGCCGCTATCTTAATACATGTACGCCTATACCCTATCTTAATACATTAGTGTAGACCCTCTCTCAAAAATTACTCCTATACCCTATCTTAATACATGGGGTCTACCCCCCCCCCCCCGGGAGACTTGCTCACCCTATTACTACTGACACGTACATGCTGTTTTTCTTTTTTTACGCCAAGTCCTTTTAGAACGTTCGCGTGCAGTGCAACTTTAAAATATGGTTCACAGTTTGCGTCCATACGTCCATTTATCTAAAGTAGAGCCACAATTTTCAGGCGTTCAAAGAAATCTGATGCGCAAATAAACATTTAAATGTCGGCTATCTGAATGGTCAAAATTTTAATTTCGAACTACGAAACGCAACGAGTTTCATAAATTATAAACGCTATCGAACGTTTCAAAGGTCAAAATTCAAATGACACCCCACAACAACCCAGTCGTCGTTCATCTGGGTCTGGACATATCGACTTTCCGTCTGGGACCTCAACTTGGGTATATACGTGGTTGTTGCAAACGCTCAAAAAACGCCGAACCATGCAACTTGAATGACTAAATTTTGAACAAGGTTTCAAAGGTCAAAGTTCATATTTAAAACATGCGTGGCTTATTGATGTTCATATGCATGCCTAAAGTTTCACGAACGTTCGCTTGAGTTTGAATTTTTATACATATAGTCTGTCCCATAAAGTTGAAATAAGCGAACGTTCGAAAAACGCCAAAAACGTGCAATTGAGCATCAATGTGCCCATTTGAATGCTAACGTTTTCTCCATGACGTTTTAATTCATCATTTTTTTCTACATGTTTTTAATTTGAACTTTGACCTTTGAATTCTAATCTGTGGCTTTTGAAACGTTCGCTTATTTTAACTTTATGGGACACGCTATGGATTCAAATAAAAAGCAGAAACGGAAGCTAGTAAAAAATGCGGTGGCGTTCAAATGACTACAAATAATTGCTGTTTTGTCGTCTTTCGAGCGTTCGATTATTTCAGCTGAATAAGACAGACTAGACAATCTCATACATTTTCTGATCACGCGAACGTTCGAAAATATTCAGGCTTGATCATGTTCAAAAATATTGAGTTCTCGTTTTAGTTTTGAAATTTGGCACTTGAAATTTCGTGTGTGTTTGCAACTTTATATAGTAAGTCCCATAAAGTTGCAACGCAATCGAACGTTCGAAAAACTCTCGACATGCAAATGAACAACGAAATCCTAATCTCCGCATGTTTTAAATGTGAACTTTGACCTTTGAAACGTTCGATAGCGTTGCAACTTTATGGGACTGACTATAGGACAGACTATGCAACTTTTTAGGACAGACTATAGCCGGTCCCATAAGGCTGAAATACTCAAAAGATCAAAGTTTCGAAAACATGCAATTGAGCATCAATGTAGTCAATTCATTGCCATTCCCTTAAAAGAGGATTTTACCGTCTGAACGACTGGTGACCCTTGTCTAAATAATGAAAAATATTGAAACAATTTCTCACTTCAACGTTAAGGGACACGCTATATAAAGGGTAAAATGTGTCGGCATTAAAATAGTTCGAAAGTTCAAAGTTTTCGGAACGTCTGCTATTTTCAACTTTTTGAGTTGCAACGCAAGCGAATGTTCGAAGAACGCCCGACGTGCAAATGCGCAATGAAAAGAGACTCTGCACGTTTTTTATTTGAGCATTGAAAAGGTCGACAGTTTCAAGCGAAAAGTTGAATTTCAAGCGAGCGTTCGAAGAACTTTGACCTTTGAACTCGGTTTCGTAGCTATGAAACATTGCGATTTCGTTGTATTTTTTATTGTCTCCATGGTAATTAACAGTTTACAGAAAGGTCATTGCTTGTTTCTGAAGGTTTCAAAAATTGATGGTCTATATAGTAAGTCCCATAAAGTTGCAACGCAAGCGAACGTTCGAAATGCTCGGGGCATGCAAATGGGCAGTGTCTTGCTAGATATCTGCATGTTTTAAATTTGAACTTTGACCTTTCAACGTTCGATAGCGTTGCAACTTTATGGGACTGACTATAAAGCGTGTTCCATAAAGTTGAAATAAGCAAACGTTCGAAAAACGCCAAAAACGGGCAATTGAGCATCAAAGTGGTCATTTGAATGTCTGCGTTTTTTTCCAATTAGCTTCTATTCATTAATTTTTTTTACATGTTTTAATTTTGAACTTTGACCTTTGCAATCTGTCTACTTGCTTTTGAAACGTTCGCTTATTCCAACTTTGAGGGACAGACTATACCCGAAATTTCTTTCAACGTCTCAATATATTAAACTCAGCAGCGGACGTTGAGCGTTTATTTCAATTGGGCTGTTTGAAAAGAACCCAAATAACCAACGAAGGGGCCCCTCTATTCCCACATAATACAGTTATTCACCTGCCGGTAGGTGCAAAACCTTGGAATCGGTTAGATTAAGAGTACTCCTGCGAATTGTGTTAGGCCATTTTGCTTTCCATTTAATTATTGACACGCTTCAGCACAATTTTCCCCTCGTCTGACTTGAACTGAATTGCTGTTTTCCCAGGAAGCAACAAACCCAAACGCGTGAACAAAATTGCAGCCCAATTACTGTAGTAACAACCACGTGAAATCATTTCAACATTACATAATCCTAACTTAAACGACTGATTACGTAACAGCTATGTCACATGGTAGGAAGGACACTTTTCATGCATTCAAATCGGGAGTGGGTTTAGCGGACAACTGTGTGATCGCAACTTATGTGTGGATAGACGCACACCAGGAGGTCAGGAGCAAATCGAGGGTTCTGCAGCACAAAGTGCTCACACCCCAAGATGCTCCCATTTGGAATTTCGACGGATCTTCCACAGATCAGGCTACCGGGCGGAACAGCGACTGCTGGATCAAACCAGCGGCACTTTTCAAAGGTATTATGTTTTCATTACGCGTAAATGATTAGAGCAAAATTTGATTAGGTTATTATTTTTGATTTAGGAAATGACACGGGCTTAACTGGGGCCTTAGTTTTATAGTAAATTGTGTCAATTTACTTAATTTCTCTTTGCTGAAGAACAGTCGATTCACCTTGAGTGAAACGCTGTGAGAAAACTTAAAACTCTAAATGTTTGCTGGAAAAGAACAATCTTTCTTTGCTGTTGCAGTCTTATCGCACAAGATTCCAATTTGAGTGTTATCTTTGATTCAATTTGCTGTTTACTTTATTTTTTTTTCAATTGTTATCACTCGGCAATGAAGATGGAGGCTACATCATCAACGTCAACACCCATAGCTTCAGAGGTTGTCGTGAGTACTATTCAAGACACAGAAGTAAGTGTATTGAAAAAAGAAATCGAGCTCTTGAAAGCAAAAATAACTTACAGGACGAATAAATTAGGGAACTAAAGGCAAAGCAAAAAAACATTAATGATCGCCTAAGAGCGCAAAAGAGAAACACGCGCAAGGACTCGTTGCTAATTGTTAATCCGCCCTTCGATGCTCGACAAGTTTGTAATGTAACGCACAAAACTTTTTTGACGAGAAATTCTTGGGTCGAAATTACTGAGGACAGCATCAAAGCGTGTCACATTATTCCCAATTCCGGAAAAGAGTTTCAACTGCCAACAGTAATTTGCAAATTTATTTGTTTTGCCGACAAGGAAAGTGTCTATGAAAAAAAAACGAAAAAATAAAAACATGATAAACAACAAATTCATCTATCTGTCTAAACGAGCCCCTTCCAGAATGTGAAGCTAAGATCAAAAACGAAGCAAAGAAACGAAACATGATCACTGCAACACACAATTGTGCAGTCTCGGTTTTAGTTGAAAATAGTAGAGAAAAGGCAAAATTCGTAAAATTAACGAGATAGAAGATTTGGACTCAGTCAATGCTAAAAGAAAAAAATCATTTCGAAATATCTTCTACTGACAACGATATCAATTCACCTGCATACAAACAAGTTAATATTCAAAAGGAATAGAACAAATGACATCTCACGAACTCAGTAACTGTAATAATAAGATAAACATAACTCAATTATTTTTGTTTGGTTTCTTTAATATGCATAATATGAGCACAACTACAAGATTTAGGGTAGAAACTTTTCGCCAGCTTTTTCAAAAGGTTTTGATGATATTTATTAATTTTTTTCTGCAACTATGTAGACAGGGCGCAGGAGATTAAAGAAACAAAATTTTTATTTGTTGTTGGTGATTTCCGCAATCAACAAATAAAAATAATTTAGCATTGTTTTATCAAAATATTTGGTAGTTTTATACAAGAAAAAAAATAAAAAAACCAGACTGTAACGGCAGGGAATTGATAACGAAAAGTATTTCTACGTCAACAATGACAAATAAAAGAATCTGTCATCCGAGAGGGTTCCAATTTGTTCTTCAAAACATTCGATCCGTATCCAAGAACTTAGACGAGTTCAAAGTTTTTATTAATAGCATGTCTCAGAAAACCGATGTAGTTTGCCTTACTGAGACTTGGTTAAAGCCTAGCTAGAACAATAGCTGTTTTTCTTTGAATGGTTATCAAACAAATATATCTACCAATTGTAAAAAAATAGGTGGAGGTGTTGCATTCTTCTTGAAAAATAACAAAAATTGTCAAATAGTTAAAAAATAGAAACAAATTCCATTTAACTAATACAGTTGCCATCAAAACCATAAAAGATCTGGTTTTCGTGTATTTACATGCCACCAAATTGCTCTGAAGCCAATTTCTTAACGGTTGAAAGGTATCACGACAGCCTAATGGTTGACCCAGAAACAAAACACGTACATTGTGGTGATTTTAAAGTTAATTTTTTTAAACAGCAAAAAGCCGAAAGTTTAAAAAACCTTTTAGCTGGAAACAGTCTCGGTATATCAAACAATAATGAGCAAACGAGGGTATCAAGTGGCAGATGTACGCTCATTGACGCAATATTTTCTAACTTTTTTATAGAAACAAAAATTAAATCAACCTGTATAACAGATCATCACAGGGTAGATGGCTCTTTTGACCTCGATGGCAGTCCAGAAAAGTATCATAAAGCTCAAAAAAGTTGCAATTGGCATAATCTAGATAATCCAAATACAAGAGAAAGACTCGAAAAGGATCTGAGTTATCATTTTGGGGTCCACAGAAGTAGGTTAGAACTCCTACCAATAGACAACGCCTTCCAAAAAATTTCGCGAAACGTTCACTGAAGTATTAAACAGTCACCTCCCTGAAATCTATCGTGCACAAAAAAAGAAAAATTGGATTGAAAATGAGGTCAAAAACTTAGCGACGCAAAAACGTAGTCTTAAGAAACTGGCAGATGCAAATGGCAGTCCGCAAATTATCAAAAATTTTCAATCTTAAATCGCTCACCAGATCTAAAAAACAAACTGTTTATCAAAAGCTACTTGAAACCGATTCGGTAAAAAACAGAAAAACAGTTCTTCAGCTTTATAGTTCTTTATCTGGCAATTCAGAGTCCTTTAAAGTTTTTTGCCCACAAAATAAAGTAAAAGAATTCAACGAGTTCTTAAACAGTTGGAAAAAATTAAATTTTGAGTTTTTAGCATGAAGTGCCGTCACGATAGAAAACCAGAGTCAAAGTATGTTTCTAAAATCGATATCTGAAAATGACGTAAAGTACTCTATCAACAACATTAAAAACAAATTTAGCCTTGATTGCTACTATAACTTGCTCTCTTTTTTCATTAAAAAAGTTTTTGACTGTTTAACAGCTGCTTTACAACTATTGTTCAACAGATGCATAGAACTTGGACAGCGCCCAGTGAGTTTGAAAATAGCAAAAGTTATACCGTTCTTCAAAAATGGAAATAAAGATTACCCATCAAATTTCAGGCCCATTTCGTTGCTACCAATTATAGGGAAAGTCTTTGAGCGGATTATATTTGATCAAATTCAAAACTACCTAAACGTTTTTGAAATTCTCTGATTCAGAATTTGGCTTCAGGCACTGAAAGAGCACAGTTGATGCTATTGCAACCCTAATAGAGGAAATAAGATCAAATCTTCACAACAACAGCGAAAAAACCAAATGCACCTTTCTATACTTAAAGAAAGCTTTTGATACTGTCGATCAAAACATTCTACAAAAAAATATTATAGATATGGTCTATCTGGTCCAATATACTAACATTTAAAAATCATATTTGTTCAAAGGAGTGCAATATACCTTAATTGTATATAAAAAGTCCAAACTGAAGCCTATAGATTTAGGCGTGACACAGGGTTCTATTCTTGGCCCATTTTTGTTTATTATCTACATGAATGACTTGAGCTCGTCCCAGAAAAAATCAAATGTATTGTTATACGCCGATGACACTGTTGTGAAGAGCAGAAGTTCTGCATCGAAAATTGACGACGATCACAAAGCACTAGACAACGTCAATTATTGGCTCATAAAAAACAAACTAACGCTGAACATTAAAAACACTGAAATTGAGGAAAAACAAAGTATCAAATACCTGGGCATCACGATAGATAATGAACTAAGTTTCTCAAAGCACTCAAAGCTTTTGGTAACAAAACTTTTGTCGAATTGTTCTATCTTTTATAAACTGAGAATAGTTTTGAGAGAATCACAGATGATAAAAGCATTTGGATTATACATACAACCAATAGTACAATACGGAGTCCTGATATACGGGCCAACAACAATCACAACAATTAGGGAAATAGGCAAAGTTGTCAAACGTATCGTGCGGCTAATTTTTCGAAAAAGTTTGAAAGAGGATCTATTTACATCAGAGTTACATGCCTATGAGGTAATGAAGCAAACGCCAAAAAAACAGAAGTGACAAAGTACTATTTCACCAATTTCAAAGAGTTTCTCAATGCAAAACTGTCTTAAAAAAAGCAAGCGGTTGATTAAAAACAAAATAACTCTAGGTAAAAATCAATTTCATTTCAAAAATAGTTAGGATAAGGCGGGTCTTAAAAACGCTTCTAAGTTACGATGATGAAGTAATCGAAACGATTGAAAACATGTCCAATGCCGAAACAAAAATTTCTCATCAATTTCTAGATAATTATATTTTGGGTAATAAAGCCATAGTCAGACTGTTGTATGAGATTTAGTATCACAACTCGAAGACGCTCCAAAACCACAATAATGATTTTAGTGCTAGGTTTAATGGTACCTTGACAAACAGTGCTTCCTCTTTATTTTCAGTTTGAATCATTTTCATCCAGATAAACTGAATGAGACACTTGAGAACGGGCCATCGGCACAATAGTGCTCTCCCACAGTCAAATATGTGATTGTATTTGTAAAGGTAATTGTGAAGCTACTTATTGACTGATGAAATCAGTTTATTATTATTATTTTACTATAAAAATTAAGGAACATAGTATAGACGACGAATTAATCGGTGAGGGGAGCTGAAGTGTTAAATATTTGCATGAGCTATTTGCATTTCTGATAATTTAGCGGAAGTATGCTCTCATTGTTAAATTGTTTTTTACTTCCAAGTTTACGGAAGGATAACGACACAGAGCAGTATTGACAAAAAATTGTGTCGTCATTTTTCCGTAAACTTCTCAATACTAAAAATTTCCACTTATTATTGGCTGCTCAACTATGGATACGATTCTTGCAAATAAGCAAACTATTGCATTTGTGCAAGTCTCTGAGATTAGCTGAAAAGTCTGGTTGGAGAGAAACAACTCATTTAAAGAGGAGACTTTTGGCTCGAAAAACAAAGTAATTAGAACCCTATTATTCCAAAAATGAAGATATTTTGCCACAAGAAGAATTACGAAATATCCTTTTGCAGCACTTAACCTTTTGAAATTCATTTATTGCGTAATAGCCGAGAGTAAAATGGCGTGATAGCCGAGAGGTAAGGTGTGTGATTCACACGTCAATGATTGAGAGTTCAATCCCCTGACTCCGTGAAGCTGTCTGTGTAAGGATGAGCTCTTACTTAACCATAGCTTCAGGTTGACCATGGCCTGAACAATGTTGGCTGCAATGATGGTACCACGTGAAAGTTTCAGACGCAAAAAAAAGTGGCCATAGTCACCAAAAAAGAGCAATGCTACTCATAGAAAGAATAGTCTGAAATGTGGGGAATAATAAGAAAAAGGGCAGCTGAGAACAGGCTACTGTGGGCCTAATGTTGTTCCGCTGCGATTAAGCAGGAACCGAAATTATTATTATTATTATTTTTAAAATTACAAATTTAATTGCAGGCCTAGAAAGGAGAGAATTTTGAAATCTGAAATATGAACATTGACAACACGGGAAAAGGAGAATCGTTTGGTGGGTTGGTGAGTGGCATGGTCGGATGAGGGTGCGGATTTTTAGCTGTTTTATTAAATTATCGGTAACTATGTTGAGTAATAAAAAATTAGAAAATTTTAAAATTACGGAAAGACGAAAAGAAAAATGCAAACATTTTTTCTCGAGGTCGTTCTAACACCAAAGATTTCTACCCCATGTCACAAATTCTAGAAAGGTTTTGATTTTTTTACGTTGATTTCTCAGCTTCTCAGCAATTTCACCCATTTGAATCAACCATAAACTCAAAGGGAGTCATTGATAGGAAAAATTATTTTTAGAAAAGGAAAAAGAGAAAAACGTATTTGCATTTCAATGTAGGCGCTAGATTCCGAAGGACAATTGTTTGACAAAAAGACTGAAAATAGGTTTTTACTTCAAGAGAAACAGTAGATATTTTTAGATCTTTTGAAATAAGAAGGATCAAGATGATTTTTTGTTCCCATGTTTGAATTCTCTGATCAATAACACTAACCTTAAACCCCAAATCCACAGTTAACCCAGAAACTGACTAAAAAACAACAACTAACCGCTTTTTGGATACTTGCGACTAAAAAATAAAAAGTATAATTTAAGAAAAGGAAGTATTCAGCTCTTATCTTCTGTTGAATGTTCCCCGTTATTTCAAAACGCTTTCAAATTTAGTTTAACAATTAGGCCTCTTGTTGATCGAGAACTTCATTCAACGGAATCAAAATAGGATTCAAATCAATAAATTTAAATTTGAAAAACGCAATTAAAACTAAAAATTGCCCTAAAACGTTGAAAACTTCTGCGCAAATTCAAGTTGAACAAAAACTATGTCGTTGGAAATATGAGAATTTGATTTTACCAATAGTTTGCCAAACAACACTTGTGATTATCAGAACCAGAATATTAATAAGACAGAGAGACCCCTATTCCCAGTGGATGAATTTATTCAAATAAAAAGTGCTAGATAGAAACTGCTATGGATTGTCTAATGAAAGAAAAACCGTGAGATAATAAAAACCGTGAAAGAAAAACCGAGAGTTAATCCTATACATTAAACGTGTGAGCTCCAAAAGAGACAGAAAAATTTATCTTAATTAGGGATCTCTCGAAGCTCTTGTTTGAACCAAATTGAAAATGGTCACGGATTCTACGGAGCTCGACTTAGCTGAGCTCTATTATTCCCTTGAAACCGTCGAGAAGGGCAGCGGCATTGCTTAGTTTTTGCAGTTTATTGGGCTCATCCGCCCATCTGGTGGAGTCTTACGGCTAGTTGAAGTGAATTTCGACTCTTAGCAAAATTTGCTGGATGCGCATCACAATTTTGTTTAACTGTTATTGCGGTGAACTCACTTAAAAACATCAGGGCGTCAATTACTTTGTGCAAAATTGAAGTAACGCCATGCCATTCTTAAACTACGTTCCTCACTACGTTTTATTAAATCGAACCGTTTTTGTGCAGGCTGTTCCGCGCAACCCACCATGTCTGACCTTCAAGTAGAAAAACTAGCATACCAATCTCTTCACTTTACTAACACCGGGCTCGACTACTTTGACCCACGTTACGTCATCGTTAGTGGAACTACCGAGAAGAGCAGAGGATTCCTCTTAACTTTGACTACTCGTGCTGTCCATGTGGAAATCGTCCCCTCTATGGACACCAATTCAAATGAAATGGGAATAGAGATGTTTGTCTCCGTCGAGGTACTCCTGCCATGATCTGATCGGAAAAAAGCTGGCATATGTGAGTTGTTAGTCAGTCTTAGAGTACTGTATGCCATCATTTTTACATGTCGACTAAGAGATGAAGTTTTGAGTACTACTTTTTGTGTGGTAGAATACGCACTGAACGCCGGTCCATACACAAACGTAAGCACCAACTCGTCCGACTAAGGTGCAAGAACACCCCATTGTTTTCTGCTGAATCAAGTAACCGGATTGCAGTCAATAGTTTGTGTAGACCGATTTTGATCATTCCAAGTAGTAACCTCGGACACAGTCGTTCGCAAATTAATTTGGTTGCGTTGACTCAAAGATCAAATACTTGGTCTGAACCATAGAGCTAAGTAGCAGCGGTCTGCCGAGCAGCCCCCCATTCTCGTCGGCCTATTTCGAATGGTTAAGGTAAGCAACCTTCCCTAGTGTTTGCTAATCCACCGTTCGGATAGAAGTACTGCTATACGGTTTCGAAAGGATCGCAGGCTGCGCCTTATGGCGCACGTCGTCCGTCCACTCGTTGAGCTTGTAACGATCCTCGAATACCTTTCGAGCGGAGGACATTAGCAATTAAATGAGCAGTGCGTTAAATAAATCCATGTGAACTATCATTGTGCACAGCAGGAATTTTTCTGCGTCATTTTTTAAAGGTTTAAATTAATACGCCTTAAATCCGATGTATTTTACATAGAAAGTTTAGAAAAAGTGCAAATATAATATTCGTTGAGCTTACTAATACACTGAAAAATTTGCGCTCGTTATAGGTTTATCATTTTTTGTTTCAAAAACGTATTGGTGACCGATCTTAGACTAAGACCTGTCAAAAAATGTTGCTGGATTTGCCGTTTAATATCCGTTTGCTCTCGCCTTTAACTTTTACGATTCACATTGCTCTCATCTTGGAGTTTATACGTCCTATACATAACAATGAAAAAGCTTTATTCTCCTGATATCAATTTTTATGGTTTTCCTGAGATCTTTATAAATGAAGCACAAGTATGTAGTGCAGCAACATCAATGGGAATTCTTCGAGTTTCAATTTGGCATAATTTGCGATAAAATCAGTAATCAGTGAATTTAATAGCTATTCTCCACGTCGAGTGTGTTTTTTTACTGATTAGCGGTCTGTACTAATTTTCAATTTGTCTATTTAGCTATTTTCTTGTTGGCTTGTTAAATAGAGATTTTTATTGAAGTCTCTAGGGTCTATATTTAAGCTAATATCTGATAAGTTGCATGATATGATTATTCTGTAGTGTAGTCCAGACCCTCCAGACTAAAACTGACTCTGATGAGACCAACTTGAGTCGCACACTCGACTCGGGTCTTGCACTGGGTCACCAGACGTACTTGGGTCGCGCTCGAGGTGCCAGCGTTGCTTGGGACGCGCACACCACTTGGGATACACCAACTGACACTTTTAACCAATGAAACAGGAGTTATCATTGGTTTAGTACTGTCATTTTTTCTTATGGTGTTTGTAAGGCAGACCCGACTGCGCGGGTCTGCCTTATTTCTGCGCGCGAAGTAGACTTACCCATATCTCTAAGACTAACCGACTCTGTAAAACACTGAGAGTAAACTTCTATTATTACGGTGGTTAAGAAGTATAGCACCGGAGTCAATGGTATACACATGGTGTATCTAACTAAAAGACTGACTACAGTTAGTTCAGTTCTCTCTATATAAAAGAGAATAGTTTCTTCTCAGTCTCTGATTGGTTGAAGGTGTACATTCAGTATTTCTACTGCTACATTTGAATTCTTAAACAAAATAACATCTCCTGGCAAATTTTCAGCCCAACAGCAATTAACAAAAGTTAATCTTTAGCGTGATCATTGATGTTCGTCAAGAAGAATTGGGAAGTGTTCTTTAATAATCAGTTCAAAGAGTGTCCGATCTGACCGTAAAGACCCTAGAAAAAGCTGTTCAGACTGTCCATATCATACCACGAAACATTTCACATCCGGAAAAGCGCTATGATCAGACCACCCATGCACTGGGCTCCGATCAGACCTTTCAGGTGGTAGATAATCATGGAGTCTTGCAGTTCACACCCTGCGTTATCCTAGTCGGTCTCAAATCAGACCTGGCTTTGGTCGCGCAACTCATCTTCGGTAGGAACTAATAGAGAAAATCATATCTGTAGCAATGTTTTGATACAAAAAACATCAGTGGGGGCTTAATATTAAAAATTTAAGTAGTTCAGCACCCTAGTGTTAATATTAGTCAAGGGTTGCACAGAGATATAGCAGAGGTTTTTTTCAGAAAAATCTGCTGGAAAAACGGCAGTAAAAATTTGGCTCCCAAGAAGACTATAAAACTTATCTTTACCAAAACTATATATTACAGATTATCACCTCTACAAAATTGGAAATAATCTTCGGGCCATTTCACCCATCGTTTTCCACAAAATTTATCTAAAAAAAATGAAAAATTGGCTTAATTTGAAAAATACGGCCACCAAAAAATTCTTTAGAAACTGCCTCAGTATTTTCACCAAAAATCACAAAATTACCATTTTAGCCTTTTTGTGGAATTTGGTGACAAAATTTGTCCCTCGGATTCCGTACTCCAATAAGGTATTCCACAGTTTGTGGTGTTCAATTTCTGCACGCTACGTCACTTGGAATTTCCACAAGCTACGACTCTTGTGAATAAATAATGTTTGTTGAGGTAGCTAATAATCTGACTTCAAGGATGTTAGAATTTCGATCAAACTATAGTCTTAAACTTAGTGAGAATTAGAAAGAAAGTTTGACTTACCAGATTAGAAAGACAAGCAATATGATTTTGATCAAAGAAATTATATAAATGAATCGTCAAGAAATGGTGCTGAGAATCAATATTCGGTTCAAATTGGTGAATCTAGATAACTATTATTAGAGTTAGATTAATTGATGTAAAATCTTCCCAGCATGTATTAAATGATGATGATATCTCCGGAAGTGTGAATGAATTCTCAGAAAAGTGCAAATGCATTCCATTTATGGTTCCCTTTGCGACTGATTTGCAGAAGCAAACCATATTGGGTAACCTTTGCGACCCCCACTATAAATCACGGTGCTAAGATTAGTTTTGTATCTTGACTTTTTCACACTGATAATGGGTATATATACAGCTGATTTTTGAGTCCTTTTTCATCCCCAAATTCAAATCACCATCTTGATCTAATAATCAGATCTCTCCTGTAAATCTCTAAATTCTACTGTAAAATATCATTTTGTTATTCTCTCATTTTTGAGAAATTAATTCTTTTACTTAGTTAAAAACGCTTTTTATTCCGCTTGCGAAAGTCCATAACCCAACAGGTTATGGGCCCAGCAATTTTTTAAGTCATAAAATTAATTTCCAAAACAAAACTAATTTGTTGTTGACAGTCATAATCCTTTTCTGCTTAGTACCTTTTCTTTTCACAACTGTTTTGCCTGCTCAAACTTCAATGGATCAACAGACAGTGAAGCTGCTGACCTACACAGGAAAGGCACAGGACTTTCCAATCTGGAGCACAAGATTTGTGGCGATGATGCAGACGAAGGGACTCTACAAATCACTACTGGGGACAGAGGAGCAACCCAATGAGCCTGCGCCACTGGCCAATGGGGCAACCAATGATGAAAAGAAGAACCACAAGGTGCTGAAGGATGCATATGAGAAGGAAGTTGCAGACATCAAGGAGAAACGGAACAATGTGTGGTGCCATCTGGCACTGACTCTAGATGCAACAACCCTCATGCTGATGAGACATGACTGTGTGGGAGATGACGGCATTGGAGATGGAGCAAAGGCTTGGAAGCTTTTGCAAGAGAGATTTCAGAGTGTGGAGACGCCGACAGTGGTGACTTTAGTGGCACAGCTTGCTCGACTGCAGCTCGAGGATTCTGAGGATTTGGACAGCTTCTTCATCAGAGGACAGGAGTTGCTCACAAGGCTACAAGAAGCAGGGGAAGCAGTCTCAGAGACCCTCTTCAACGCCTTGGTCCTCAATGGTCTGCCAATGAGGTATGAAAGTTTTGTAATACAGGAAAGCTTCAACCCGGCAACGAACTTCACAGAGTTGAGAAAAAGGCTGCAGAACTTTCATGAGAGCACGGTGCAGAGACACAAGGGACAAAGTGGTTCAGTGGCACTGGCAGTGAAGCGTGACTTCAAGAAGGGACCCAAGAAAGGAAACTGCTTTGTGTGTGGGATCCCTGGACACTTTGCCAAGGACTGCAGGAAGAAGGAGACAGCACAATGCAGCAAGTGTGGGGAGACAGCACAATGCAGCAAGTGTGGTGAGAAGGGTCACCTAGACAGGGCATGCAAGAGACAAAGAGATGGAGGCAAACATGAGTCAGTGGCAATGGGTCCAACATTGGCTACACCAGACGAGGAATGCTGGGCAGCTCTTACCCAGTGGAAGACAGCAGGCATGCTAGTGGACAGTGGTTGTACAGATCACATAGTGACGAACATCGATGCGTTTCTGGACTTTGTGCCCATTCAATCAGTGGTCAGAAATCCCAACGGAGAGGCTTCCAGAGTGGTGGGCAGAGGCTGTATGAGGATCAGCATACCCTCAAACAAAGGGGAATTCCAATGCGAACTCAAAAATGTTCTGTGTGTGCCGGACTATTCTTCAAACCTCCTATCAGTCTCAAGATGCACGGAGTGGGGACATAGCTTCACTTTCGAGAGAGGAAACAGCTGCATGAAACTCCAGAAGGGAACTCGGGTAAAACTAACACAAGAAAATAATTTGTTTTACTTACCCTGCAGCGTTCTAGAATTCAAGATGAGTTCCAACAGCGTGAAACTTGACAGTGCAAGGAAGTGGCACAGACGATTGGGTCATTTGAATCAAGCGGATGTGGTCAGGAATGCACCAGAGACAGTGGGGGAACTCGATGATGTTTGCAATGTGTGTGCATTGGCCAAGATCACAAAGACTCCAGTACCAAGAGTGGCAGAGACCCAAGCAGAAGAGAAGCTGGAGAGGGTGTTCACAGACGTGATGGGACCTTTCAGAGTAGAGTCACTGTCAGGGTTCCGGTTCTGCATAGTGTTTGCAGACCAATACACGAAGTTTGTGTTTGTGGACTTGCTTAAGGCAAAAAGTGAAGCACTGGCCAGCCTGAAGAAATTTGTTCTCAGTGTGGGGACGACGCCCAAGAAGCTGAGGCAAGACAATGCGAAGGAGTTTCTCTCAGAGCAGTTCGAGACGTACTGCTTAGATGCAGGCATTCTACAGGAGAAGACCATACCGGAGACGCCACAACAGAATGGGTTAATTGAGAGGTGCAACAGGACACTGCTGGAGATGGCAAGATGTTTGCTCATTGACTCAGGACTTCCAAAGATGATGTGGGGAGCAGCAATTCTTCACGCAGCAAGGATCAGAAACTTGGTTGTGAGACGAGGAGAAGAAAAATGCCCAGCAGAGCTGATGAGAGGTATAAAACCTAAGCTTCCAATTAGTAAATTATCTATTTTTGGTTGCACAGTCTTCATGAGGAAGAGGGACAGAGAAGTCAGCAAACTTGAACCCAAGGCACTGGAGGGAAAGTTTGTGGGTTACACTGAAGGAGAAAACGGATACCTGGTGTACATACCCAACACACGCAAGGTGATGGCAGTTCGAGATGTGATCATCAAGGAGTCTGAAGTGGGCTCAATCTCTGACAACAAAGAAACGGCGGACCTACTAGATGATGGGTCGGAACTGGGAATCTGCCACCCAGATGATGGTCATCAAGACGATGACAACAGAGAACGACAGGACACACCTACTGCAATAAAGGAGGAGTGGCATGACGCAGGGAGCGTGAATACTCAAGAAACAACACTGAGACAAGAGGCCTCGGATGTTGGAGAAACAGCACTAGATGAAGAATCTACTGCAACAAGAGGGAGTCACAGAGACTCAGATTCACTGGAAGACAGTGACACAGAAGACTTCTCACAGTTAGAGACAGTTGGCTTCAATGAAGATGCACTGGAACACGCGGACAGAGCGGAGCCCAGACGAGGGACACGAGCAAGGAATGTTCCGCAATTTTTTGGAGAAGTCAGGACCCATCTTGCTGTGACTGAGGGCGACTATGTGGAACCCAAAACAGTCTACGAAGCCAAGCAAGGTGACGATTGGGACCAGTGGCACCGAGCAATGAAGGACGAGGTCAAGGCACTCCAAGACAACGAGACTTGGAACCTAGTGAGACCACCCACAGACAGGGACGTCATACCGGGCA
This sequence comes from Convolutriloba macropyga, assembly GCF_964194025.1. NCBI lineage: Eukaryota > Metazoa > Xenacoelomorpha > Acoela > Convolutidae > Convolutriloba > Convolutriloba macropyga. Next base: position 71,887,034 of record NC_134474.1, on the reverse strand, counting down.
AATGGGTTTACAAAGTGAAATTGGGACCCAGTAGTCAAGTGGACAAATACAAAGCGCGCTATGTGGCGAAAGGCTTCAAACAAGTGGAAGGACTGGACTACTTTGAGACTTTTGCTCCTACCTGTAAGCCAGAGACATTCAGGATTCTACTTCAGCTATCAGCGAAGCAAGGCCATGTGATGCACCAATTTGATGTCAAGACTGCTTTCCTGCACTCACCAATCGAAGAAGAAGTGTATCTGGAACAGCCACAGGAGTTTGTAAAACGCGGATCAGATGGGGAGAAGTTAGTATGTCGACTAAATAAATCAATTTATGGTTTGAAACAGGCTGCTAACAACTGGTAAAAAGAGCTGGCAAACTTCCTACTGAGACAGGGGTTCACCAGAAGCAGGAACGATCACTGCTTGTTCGCAAGATCAGAAGCAGAGGATCACACCTTCATCTTGGTCTGGGTTGACGACATCATAGTAGCATCAAGAACTATGACAGTGGTCTCTGAAGTCAAGAAGGCACTAGAAGCAACCTTTCACATGGAAGACAGAGGGAGACTACACTGGTTTCTGGGTCTAAGAATCAGACGAGAAGAGGGCAAAGTCACAGTCGACCAAGAACGCTACATAGAAACAATGCTTGAGCGGTTTCAAATGGATCAATGCAAACCCTCAAGAACTCCAGCTGATTTGAATTTGAAACTTCAGACAGCACAGAACGGAGACGAAGAAGTGGACCAGAGGATCTACAGAAGCTTGGTTGGATCACTTCTGTATCTGGCCAAACAGACGAGGCCAGACATCATGTTCACAGTCAACATTCTGTCCAGACACATGAATGCACCTACCAATCAACACTGGATGTGCGGAAAACGACTTCTGCGATATCTTCAAGGTTCAAAAGATTTAAAACTTACTTACACAAAAGAGGCTAGTTATGATTTAGTGGGGGAAAGTGATGCAGACTGGTCTGAAGACGTGAACGACAGAAAATCAACGGGCTATTACTTCAAGCTCAACGGACGTGGCGCAGCACTCAGCTGGGGTGTCAAGAAGCAGGCCACAGTTGCTCTTTCTTCATCAGAAGCAGAATATCAGGGCATGGCAGCAGCAGTTCAGGAAGCACTCTACCTGAAACAACTTCTAGAAGATTTTGGCATCCAACAGAAACGTCCAATAGCAATTGGAGAAGACAACCAAAGTTGTATCAGACTCTGCCAAAACCCAGTCATGCACAAAAGGAGCAAGCACATCGAAACAAAGTTTCACTTCATCCGGGACAAAACTGAGGATGGGACTATTTCATTTCATTACGTTCCTACAGACAAAATGGCAGCGGACATCTTCACAAAGTCCTTACCCGTTTCGAAAGTGGAAACATTCAGAGCAGTTTTGATGGGAACAGACTCTACGCAATCAGCTCAAGTCTGAGTGGGGGTGTTAGAATTTCGATCAAACTATAGTCTTAAACTTAGTGAGAATTAGAAAGAAAGTTTGACTTACCAGATTAGAAAGACAAGCAATATGATTTTGATCAAAGAAATTATATAAATGAATCGTCAAGAAATGGTGCTGAGAATCAATATTCGGTTCAAATTGGTGAATCTAGATAACTATTATTAGAGTTAGATTAATTGATGTAAAATCTTCCCAGCATGTATTAAATGATGATGATATCTCCGGAAGTGTGAATGAATTCTCAGAAAAGTGCAAATGCATTCCATTTATGGTTCCCTTTGCGACTGATTTGCAGAAGCAAACCATATTGGGTAACCTTTGCGACCCCCAATATAAATCACGGTGCTAAGATTAGTTTTGTATCTTGACTTTTTCACACTGATAATGGGTATATATACAGCTGATTTTTGAGTCCTTTTTCATCCCCAAATTCAAATCACCATCTTGATCTAATAATCAGATCTCTCCTGTAAATCTCTAAATTCTACTGTAAAATATCATTTTGTTATTCTCTCATTTTTGAGAAATTAATTCTTTTACTTAGTTAAAAACGCTTTTTATTCCGCTTGCGAAAGTCCATAACCCAACAAAGGACCCTTTAAAACGTGAGCCGACAGTCCCAAAAAATTCAAATTACATAGTGTATTGGGCATTAATCCCATGATTTTCGTGATTTCAACTGCGTCAGAGGGACCCGAGAAATGAACAATGCTGCAGATTAGTCCTGACAACTAAGATGACAATAATTATAACGGCCCTACAAAACATCCAGCTTTTTGGATCAAGTGGATAATATCCGAACACTTGGATGATATGCAGTAGTCAGATAGTGAGATTTAATCAAATAGCAACGTAATCCAGTAATCAATGATTACACGCATTGTTTTTTTGACCTTGAGTTGCCCTTATTTAAATAAACGACCTGAGGCTACGCGAAAAAAGCATAAAACTGCATCTCGTATACGAACATCTTACACAATTCATTATCTGCCAATAATTACCGCTTCAGCATAGTTACTGCTTGATTTTATGAAGTTATAATGATTGATAGTTTATAGATTGTGTAAGATATTAGTATACGGGAGGCAGTTTTATGATTTTTTTTTCGCGTAGCTTCAGGTGCTTTATTTGGAAAAGGGCAACTCAAGGTCAAAATTGTAAAAAACAATGCTTCTAATCATTGATTACTGGATTACGGTGCTATTTGATTAAATCTTACTATTTGACTACTGCATGACGTCCAGGTGGTCGGATATTATTCATTTGATCCAGACACCTGGATGTTTTGTGGGGCCATAGTAATTATTGTCATCTTAGTTGTCAGGACTAAATGCATCTTATCTACAGCATTGTTCATTTCTCGGGTCCCTCTGACGCAGTTGAAATCCCACTCGCTGAATTTATGGGATCAAAGGCCAATGCACTATATAGTTTGAATTTTCCGGCACTGTCGGCTCACAATGTTACAAAGGGTCCTCGAAATCAGTTTAGTAGCTACTTGAACGTTGAACGAACATTATTTGTTTGATGATTACTTGCTTAATTATTAATTCTAAGGGACGTAGCCTGTTGAAATTGAATACCACAAACTGTGGAATACCGCATTGAAGTACGAAATCCGAGGGAAAAATTTTGTCACAAAAACCCCCAAAATGGCCAAAATTGTAATTTTGTAAATTTTGGTAAAAAAACTGATGCAGTTTCTAAAGAATTTTTTGTGGCCATATTTTACATTTTAATCCAATTTATCCTATTTTAGATACACTTTGTGGAAAACGATGGGTAAAATAGCCCGAATATTCCGTCCAATTTTGTAGAGGTGATAATCTGTAATATATAGTTTTGGTAAAGATAAGTTTTATAGTCTTGTTGAGAGCCAAATTTCTACTGTCGATTTTCCAGCAGATTTTTCTGAAAAGAAACCTCTGCTATATCTCTGTGCAACACTTTACTAATATTAAAACTAGGGTGCTGAACTACTTAAATTTTCAAAATTGAGCCCCCACTGGTGTTTTTTGTATCCATACGGCGAGTTGTCCCATGGCGTAACCATAGGATTCTTTCGCTTCAGATCCATTCCGACTTGAGCCACACGTGTTGCTCATGTGCGATGTGTACAACTATGACTGGACTCCTGCCATTGGCAACAACAGGGACTCATGTGCCAAAGTGATGCTGCAAACAGCAGTGCAAGAGGCTAAGCCATGGTTCGGTATCGAACAGGAATACTCGATCTTAGAATCTGCGGATCAGCCACTTGGGTGGCCAAAGGGGGGATTCCTTCGACCCCAGGGTCCCTACTACTGTGGGGTGGGGGCTGGAAAAGCGATTGGTAGGGAAATAGTAGAGACGCATTTGCATCGGTGTCTTTATGCTGGTGTGAAAGTGTGTGGAACGAATGCAGAAGTGATGCCATCCCAGTGGGAGTTCCAGGTTGGCATCTGCGAAGGTATAGAAATTGGGGACCATTTGTGGATGGCAAGATACATTCTCAAAATGGTAGCTGAAGAACACAATTATAGCATCACTTTTGACCCTAAGCCAGTCAAGGGTGCTTGGAACGGAGCCGGATGTCATACTAACTTCTCAACCCATGCAATGCGTGATTCAAACCACGGAATAAGTGAGATCAACGCCGCAATTGAGAAATTAGGAAAACGTCCGAATGTTCACTTAAAAGCATACGATGCGAACTTGGGTGAAGACAACAAACGTCGGTTAGTGGGAGCATACGAGACTGCCTCTTATAAAGAGTTTTCATCAGGAGTTGCCGATCGAGGTGCTAGCATTCGGATCCCAAGACACTGCCAAAGTGAAGGTTGTGGATACTTAGAAGACAGAAGACCTGCTGCCAATTGTGATCCATACGCAGTTGCTGAAATCATTGTCAGAACCACGATTCTGAACGAAACCGGAGACTCGGAAGCCATTTAGGTTATTTAGACTACTGGCACCCGGTTTCATCATCGTGGGAACCCAGGTTTAGACCTCGACTTATGAAAAGACTTTAAAATTCTAGACAATATTGACTATAAAGGTAGGGTCCAGCTCCTAGTTAAAGTCAAGGTAAATTCTTTTCATAGATCAAGATAAGGTCTTCTCGTAACAAATTAAAGTCTTCTAATAGGTCGAGCATGGTCTTTTCATGAGTCGAGGATTGCATTTTTGTGGGATTAAAAATTCTCAACTATTCTATACTCCTTTTTGTAGATGTATTTAAAGGAACGAGTACTTAAAGAGCCTATCTTTGCAATATGTAACCTATGAACTGTTTTAAAATTGTTTACTTTAAAAGTTTTTAGGTTGGCGACTTTTTGTATACTAATAGTTTCTGTATTCCTTGCGTTGTATATTCCTTTGTTTGAAACCAATTGATTAGTTCAAATTTGGTCATTGGTACAATTTAATTTTACAGTTGATTTTTAGTAGAATCTGTTTTACAGTTGAGTATGTGGAATTCGGGAAGTTGCTGTTGTATTCCATTAGCACTAAGATTTCACGCACCGCAAGAAATCACGTAGACCTAAATGAGTTCCATGCATGATCGCCAAAGATGGATATTTTTACCCTAGTTTAAGCAATGTCGAAGTTGGTTATTTAAAATAAATTTGCTAACATTGTTAAATAATGCATTAGTTTTACAAATAATTGCGATCAACTGCGTGAATTTTTATACATTATCGTTAGAAGTTGACACTCTATGGTGATCTTTATCACATATACATCTTGCAAGGTGAATTTTACACTTTTTAAAACAGCGAATTACGCAATCACCCACATTGCTAAATTAAGAAGAACTCGACCGGAACGAACACTTCCAACCGTTTGCATATTTTGACCGTAAAATTAACATTTTGCAAAATTTTGCAAATTTGGCCTTATGAAGAGTTAGTTTGCAGTTATTTACAAACTTGTCATGGAGCATTAGTTGGCATTAGTTTTGGACTAGGGAAGTGGAACAATACTTGCATTATTTTAAAGCATACAGTGAAACCAAGAACCCATTTAGAAGAAGAGTAAAATAAACAAGTAAACAAAATGCCCCAAACCCGTAAAGGGCTGCGGTTCATTTGAGATCTTCACCGCAGACAAAGTGAGTGAGGGCTTTAATCACATTGTTCAAATAAAAAGAGGAGCTTTTCTGTTTGTGCCCCTCCCCTCAGTAAGGTATGCGTCCTCCAGTTACAGAGAACGTGCCATTACATAGAAAATCACTATGTAAAATATGACGCGAGTGTCTGGGGGTTGCAAAAAATCCACCCACCAAGTTGGGGACACAAACCTAAAAAGCTTGAAGAAATTTATTGCATAAGATCAGATAATCCAACACAAAAAAACTCCCACTGTAAGATATTACACAATTATTACAAGGGGAATTTTCATCTTGACCAACATGACACGCCGACTACTCAAAAAAACACAATAAAAAACTCCTTTCATCAGATTTTTTACTTGGATCTGATAAGACAATTTCTCATTATTCTCATTAGAGAAATTTATATTTTCTGGCATCATCTATTCAGGTGCTTGAAAAAGACTGTCGTTCTCAATTTAACCAATTTTATCCCACGCGAGGTTTGGGGTGACAAAATATTGTCCTTTGTGTTCGCAAACGCGGACTCCGCTGAATTTGTAGGATTGGCGACGTAATGGACAGGTGCATATTTTAGTAGAAACGTGCTTTTGACGGAATCGGAAAAACTTTGTCTATAAATTCTGTTACCGGTATAAAAATTCTTTCATCGATATAAAAATTGATTTTTGAATCCTAATCACTTATACGACGTACATCCCCAATCAAGATTTCCATTTTTCTCAAAGACCTTAGCAGAAAACAGATTTCGTAATCGAATGAGCTCTTGAATATCAAATTGTATTTTGAGAATTTTAAGCGTTAACTAATGAAGTTTCTTGTATGAAGAATCTATCTTGTATGATCTGAGAAAACGGAATGTTAATTATATACAATCGAAAAAGTATGCATGTTTATTCTGTTAGCTCTGATGAGACCAAAATTCTGACTGCAGAATCCGAAATAACAAAATTTTATCGTGGAAAATTTTATTGTATCATAGCTGATTACAAAATGCTTCACATTATTATTTTTTTTAAAATCTGCAAACATGTAAATTAAACTAACCACTTGGTTAATGTTACATGTTAGAAATTTAATAATCAAACATTATTTTTTTCTAATTTATAACAAACTAAGGTTCGGTTTTCGTAAAATAATTTAATAAAAAATATGTTTAAATCCTGCAACCCTTCTGTCTATTGGAACTCTTTCGTGTCGTTTAAGCATTTCCGCTGTAACTTTTTGTTTAAATTTGGTCTTCGACGTTTCTTTTCTAATGGTAATTGGAAGTGTTCCATTTTCGAATAAAGTTACGAATAATTGAACCATTACTCCATTTTGACTTACATTTTTGTTCTAAGAAAAGGTTATGGGTTCGTTTGTTTACAATAATAGGCACGTTTTCTAAAAATCTGAAATGTTTATTAGAGCGATTTCTTGTTTGTTGGAGAATATTGAAAAACCTATTTAAAGACACCCGTGTTATTTGGAGCTCTGCTGGAAGAATTTTAGTCTCCAGAAGTAGATCTCTGGCAGTATCGTATTTGGTTTTCATAAAGCAAACTTTTATTCCCCAGTTTATCTATTTGTTAATTCTGTCAATAGAGTAAGATGGTAAATTTTGAAAAAAAATTGCGCTAAAATCTAAATGAGACAAAACTAGTGATTTAAAAAGATTTATTCTTGTTTGTAGCGGTACCTGATAACGAACCAAATATAATGATGTAATTGCTGAAGCCATTTTATCGATAACCTTATTTAGTTGATTTTGGTATCTCAGTTCCCTATCAATTATTACACCTAAATATCTACATTTTTCAGATGCTTCCAATCGGTGTCCCTTGAAATCGACAGTTTCAATGATCGGCAATTTTTTATTCCTGAACACCATTAACTCCGTTTTTTTCTCATTCAAAGTTAACCTGTTTTGTTTCATATATTGATCTGTCTTGTTTAATGTATCTTCAGCTATTAGCTGCAAATTTGCTTCATTCTTTGCATGACATAGAATTGCTGTATCATCGGCAAACTGTAATACGTCACAATTCGTTGATACAGCTTCACTGAAATCGTTGACATAAAGTATAAAAATTAGAGGCCCTAAGACAGTTCCCTGAGGAACACCGTGATTTATGACAACCCAATCTGATTTTGCTATCCCATTTTTTACACACAGTTTTCTATCACAAAGGAAAGAGTTTAATAAGATTCTTGCATTTTCTCCAATTCCATACCTTTTTATTTTGTTCATAAAGACATCTATAGATATTGAGTTGAAAACCTTTGCTAAGTCTAAAAAGAGTGTGACAACAATTTCGTTTTCGTCAACGCATTGGTTTATCTTTTCAGTTAATGAAATGATAGTATCGAGACAGGACTTTTGCTTTTGAAAGCCGAATTGATTCTTGTTAATCAGACCATTAAGAGTTAGGTGGTGAGTTAGTTGTTCAAGTAGTAATCGCTCAAAAATTTTTGCTAGAGTTGGTGTGACTGATATGGGTCGATAGTTTTCTGGTTCTAGTCGGTTTCCCTTCTTATAGACAGGTGTAACATGCGCTGTTTTCAAAATATTAGGAAACGTGTTTTTGTTTATACATTCATTGACGACAAATTGTAAATGAGTTCCAATAGACAGTTTACTATCTTTTAGCGCCCATGCTGGTATATAGCCCGGTCCGGGAGATTTATGCTTAGGTAGATTATCAATAACATTATACAATTCTTTTCTGGTGACTGGTCGGAAGCTAAATTCCGGTCCATCAAATGTTATGGAAGAACAATTTGGAGCAACGTCTTTGCCTTTGTATAATCCTAGTCTCGCAAAACAATTATTAAGAACATTGGCAATCTCTCTGTCATCCTCAACAAAATGACTATCTTCCCTTATTTTGTCAATTTTTTTCTATTTGGCTGTTGGAATTGATCCTGTTTTTGATGAATTTTCATTGTTCTCTTGAAGTTGGTAGCTGCTGGAAAAAATTCTTTGTGTAATCATCTGCAGCTTTTTTCAGTTTTCTATTCACTGAATTACGTAAAGATTTGTAAATGTTATAAATCTCTGATTTTGGGTTTTTCTTCCACGCATTAAAGAGACGGTGTTTTTCATTTATGAGACCACGTAATTCTTTTGTCAACCATTGCTTTTTTTTGTTTTTTGGTACTACTTTCTACCAACTTCAAGGGTGCATGACAACTCAGTATATTTTCAAAAATTTCGATAAATTTTAAAAACATTTCGTTCGGCTCATTTATCTGGTACATCTGGCTCATTACTGATCTTATACGACAATTTAAGGAGAAATTTAAAAGATCTTTCACGATAAACTTCCACGAGTTGGTGCGACAGAACTGTGTCACCGGATGCGCACAGGAAATTGCGGAATGAAATTGTCCGCGCAAAAGCAATAAGTGTAACGATGTGGCAAACGACTGGAATGGCACGAGCAAGATACGAGAATTTTACCTGTCATAGTGTTTTTTAGGACTGTTTTTCCGCTCCCAGAGTGCAACCCCACCCAGGACTTCCAAGATCCTGGGAAAATTACGAAAGTCAGCGATTATGATTAACATATAGCAATTTCAGCAAATATCAGAACATAACCTAAATAATGAGAAACTAATTCATGTCTGGAGAAATTTTGGCTGCAGACTAATTACCAGAACAATTGAAAAAGTACAGTAAATGCTTAGATCAGAGGGTTAAAACAGCTAATTCGAATTTAAACAGTTTCATTCTTGGATTTTAATTCTAGGACTGTTTTTCCGTTTCAGCTGTTATGATTAACAAAAAATTTCAGCATTTATCAGAACATAATCTATATGGTGAAATCGTGGCTGCAGAGTAATGGCCAGATCAATTGTGAAAGTCTAGAAAAGCTCAAATTAGAGGTCTAAGTTATAAAGGACGGTCAGATCAGGGGTTAAAAAATAAAAAAACAACAGCTAATTCAAAATCGATCAAACTCGACAACGGATTGTGTGGGAACAAGAATTTGAGGTTAGTTCCAACCGCATTGCACTTTAAAATGTAGCCAACCCCTGTTTGTTAGTAGCAATCACGTAGCAATGCACCGATTGTAAAATTTCTCAGGATTTCATCATAATTCAATTCTTGAATTAACATCACTAATTATGATTATCAGTAAACATACTATTCTAGATGACAGCCCGAGCAGCTATCGATCATACTGAGTTCATATCGTTTCTGTAACTGAATGGACTACGTACTGTAAACCACTTTTTCTATCTGAAGGGAACTGTGACAGGTACAAAAGACAACTTATTTGACCTTGTGACCTTGTTGACCTTATTTGTATTTGACAGTGTCAACATTTAATCACTCAAACTTTCATGCAATTAATTTTTGTCCGAGCTGTTTGTGATTTTAATCATACCTTACGGTTCTTATGATAAGTGACAGTTCTCACCTTGCTAGCTACAGTTTAGTTTTTAACTCTAGTTTTCTTTAGTAATTGAGAGGTTGGAATTGAACGGTTGATAGCTCTGATGTAGAATTCGCATCAAAATTGCAAATCTGAAAAACAAAAAAAATCTCATTTGAACTTTCCTGTCAGAATTTTATTTGATAAGTGCGACTGTACGCTTTTGTTGCAAAGACACTATACACCCTTTTGACTGATCACAATAGTTGCAGATATTATCTTAATACTTGATTCTAGATTTAAACTTAATCTTTTTGGACGCAATGTTTTGCTGATGACAAAGGTTCGAAACATTGAAAAGAGACCTTTTATGTTCAGTAGGTCTATGTTTTCGGGATGTTCCACGTTACCTTATAATCTCTCTATGTTCCGCGAAGAGGATATATCAACTTTCGATAAAAATTCCTCGATGAATATCATCTGTGAAAAGGCATTCATCAACCAATCATCGGCGTGTAGGAATAGTTTGAGCGTTTTTGTCTAAGTTTTAAAATCTAACCTCTGCGATAACAGAAAAAAATTGAGAAATGTCGAAATGACATGTTTACTCCCGATGGACACTAGGAAATTTGCTTCGTCAATACACCAGCTAATCACACTCTTCTTTCACCGCTGTTCTAAATAAACCGCTGTTCGATAAAATTTTGTGATAAACTCGTAGTCTAATCACGATAACCGTGTAATAAATTTATGAAACAGTTCAATCGCAACGAGGGTTGATTAAAAACATTGCCACAATGTGGTTATTTTTGAAATCTCGAAGTTGTTCAACAACTCGGCTTTTCTTCGCTGTTCGATAATATCTCGATGGTGATAACAACCGTGTCTTATTGATAATTCATAACTTTTTGGAGATAAAATTAAGGCTCTTTAAATTTGACTCGATAATTAATCGCAAATTGAAGTTTGTTCTGGCAGCAAAGAGGCGCTCCTACTGTGGACCAAACTCATTTTGCTTTTGGTTTTTTTTTCGTTTTGCGTATATTGTACTAATACATAGCTCGGTGTTTTTTCAATTTTGAATTCATTTGCAAGGTAAAAATGTAATTAAAAAGCGGTTGCGGAGAGAAACCCCCACGGAAAAAAACCCCCACGGAAATAAACCCCCACGGAAATAAACCCCCACTTTACTATTAAAGAACTGAACATTTAGCGCCTTTGGCCATGCCTTGCGGGCCATGGCCATGACTCAGCGGCCCATGGGACTTGATGTGAAACTATCACAACCGAACAAACTATCAGAACTAAAATTCAATTTTAAAATGGGGGTTTATTTCCATGGGGGTTTATTTCCGTGGGGATTATTTTCCGTAGAATTTATTTCCTATCTAAAGTTAAGTGGGTTTTTTTTCGTGGGGGTTTATTTCCTACACCCATTTTGAATATTTTACTTAGAACGTAAACAAAGAAAATTAGAAATAGGTGGTGGTCAAGCAAGCCGATAGGCAAGCAAGCCGAATTTTGAAAATGAGGTCAAGTAAGCCGAAAAATTTTGGGATACCGGTATTTTAAGTTGCCCCTGGCGGGCCGGTGGGCGTGCTTCGCGCGCGTCGCGGCTTCGCTGCGATAACCCGCCCGCGATTTCCGGATTACATCCCAGAGCGGATGAGAGGCATGGCCCTGGACAGCGGTCCTCTGAGGCCCGTACACACTAGATGTCTAAAATTGACGTATTTTGTTTCTTTGGTGCATTGGAATACATTATGCACTATAATACTACGCGCAGTATTGATTGTAACGGCTAACAATGTATTATTTCTGATAGATTACATAACTATTAAATGGCTTTCGGCTTGCTTTTACTTCGGCTTCCTTTGCATTCGCCTTACAAATACGTGCGCCTATCAAACGGAACCTGAACTAGACTAACATAAGTTCCCTAAAATGGCCTATTTTGCAAAATTTGTTGACAATTTTATCGCCCTTTTCCGGATTTCGTGTTTTCAGCTGAATACTGTGGAATATGGTGACACAATTTGTCACCATATTCCACAATTAAGCATGTGAGCATTTCCTAAATCATATCGTAGTTTATAATTGCGTAATCTGTATGACAAATTTTGCTTACAAAGGAGATGAAAACAATTTTCAAACTACTCTTTTGTAACCATATTTTTTTTTTTACTTTAATCCTATTTTAACGTAAATATTGTGGAAAACGATGGGTGAAATGAACCGAAATGGTCTGTCCCAATTTGGTAGAGACACTAGCCTGTAATGAACTAATAGAGCTGTCTGTATTACTCAAAGAAGTATAGAAAAAACTGATATTAATGACTTATTTTTAGGACGGGAGACGGCTCGTACGCATGTTTCAACAACTTGGGGCTTGGGATCTTTTCAACAATTGCCCCCCTTTTGCAAAAGGGGGGCTATTCTTGAATAGAATTTAAGCGAGTGATTTATTAACCAATCAGAGACGAGTAATAAGTATCCGTGTATGCTCATACTGTGTTAAACTGGATAGAATAAAATGCGCCATGCTAGGGCAATTAGCCGAATTGGAATACAAAGCGAAAAGAATTTCCGACTGGCGGGTCGGTGGGTGCGCTTCGCGCGCGTCGCGGCTTCGCCGCGATACCCGACCCGCGATTTCCGGATTACATCCCATAGTGCGTGAGAGGCATGGCCGTGAACAGCTGTTCGCAATTGCGCTTAAACCGTTTTTGGGCTATCTAAACTGTAGGCCAACTAATATTGTGGTAAAGTATAGCACAGAAGGGGAGGCGATTCTCTGCTGGGTACCAAAGGGGGGGGGGCAATTGTTGAAAAGATCCGGGGCTTGTTATTTTTAAATCATGAGTATTTCAAATCACGATTGATATGTTTTGTTGATGGAAAAAAAACAACCAAGCCGAATCTCAGGACACTGGTGAGTCTCCCTTTAGTGCTGTTTTACTGCCCGTATCATCTCCTTGTTTTTTGGCACTATCATGCTCTGGTTTTTTTGGCACTATTATCTTTCGGTTTTTTGCACTATTATATACTTGTTTTTTTCTCAAGGTAGTCTTCTATGTCTGATGAATCGAATCAACCCTCAAACTTTTAATAAGACTCTCTACATTCCTTTGCGTCAACTATATTTTCATTTTTATCGATGCAACCTTAAGGAGTGTTCTTCAGTTTCTCTTTGCAGCATACTATTGCTTTCTTCTGATACTCGCTCAATGCCCTCTACATTGTCCTTGCTCTCACACTTGCAAATATTATCGAATCTGTATAAAATAATACAGTTTGGGTTAATCACAAGTTGATTTTATATATTTTTGGTAGAAAATGTTAACCCGGGTGGAAGTCTAGCCGTAAAGTAAAAAGGAAATACGCTAATAGCCGTTGAAAAACGTGTCTAGATAAACTCTTCTGATTATCTGAATTTGCTGTTTCTGCAATTACTTCACCAGTTTGCAACAGTGTAAACCTATAGCCATGTAAGAAGTTGAGAACTGTTTTTACCGTCAGCGCAACTTCGATATTACTTCTTGCACAACCCTTGAACAAATTTTTGAATTCTTTGAAACTTTTGCTGACAACATCCTGCGTTGTTTCTTAGAAATCGGTGCATTACGTGGCAAATGTCCGATAAATTGAGCATTGCGATTCCGTCGGATTTTTTAAAGACTCATGTTTTAAGATTAGAGTTGTGTCAGCCTGGGTGGAAGCGAGTGACACTAGAATAATTTAGCTCAAGTTTGTTTAAAAAACCTCCGTCCCATGTATAGAGTATCTAATTAAAGAAGGGAAAATAGACAAATTGGTGATTGACTTCGGAAGAGTCCTACTCGATACTAATTGTGGAATAAAAAGACAATTAGTTTTTAAATAATTACCCGTTGCACTGTTATTAAGAACAGTTAATTTTTTGAAGTTGGTCTCAAGTGAAAATCAAAAAACTAGGGCAACAAAAGTTTAGGCTTGTTACCTGTAATCAATACCACTGAGAACACTACATATTATTTGGACTTCATGCAAGCAAAATTTATACAACTGTCTATAAAACTTTATAAAAAATTTTTTAAATGTGACTGGCGAAATTTTTAGGAGTAGTACACTTGGCCCTGTGATAATGTACATTTTTTTCGAAATGCACTAATTTTAACAAAAACCCGACCAAATTTATTTTTTTGTCTGAACTATAGAAGAAGTTTAAAAAAACTTGAAAACAGTCAAATTTTAACGCATTGATTTAACAGAACATTTCTTTTGTTGAAAATTTGACGAATCAACTATAATCTGCAATACAGACAAAGCTGAAATTTCTCGAGAAAATTAAAACTTGGGACTATGGCGCGGAAAATAGTAACTTAGGAGTGTTTAGTTGACAACCGTGGAGGAAGTTCTATGCTATTAAGATATATTTTAACTTTGTGAACATTTTTTTGTTAGCAATTTCTTTTACATTTTTGTTACGTTTTACGAATTAAAAATAGCTTTTGATAATGTCATGCCCGAATCAAAATATCACGCCCTACTTAAAAAGTGTTAGGATTGAAATAATGAAAACAACTTTATTAAATTTCAATGTTGTGGTCTATAAGAAAACAGCCTCTAAATATAATCCAAGCTGCATTTTCAAACTAAATTTTCCTTTTTACGATGACTACTTTTAAGAGCCCATACATTTTACACAGAACTCACAAATAAATGAAAATGCTGAAAGCTGCTGAAAATTACAAAGAAGAGTTATAAGCGAAAATTTAAAAAATGATATATGAGGGAGTATATGCCGACTATGTAACGAAAAAAAGAAGATTAAAGAAGTTTCCAGCCAAGAAGGGTACAAGTTTTATAAAAATTGAATTAATACAACAACAATAATTAATTTAATTTTCAATTCTCTATGAGAAGGCCCAAAGTAGATTTCAAATTAATTTCTATAACAGCAAAAGAAGGTCATAAAGGTACCAGAATATTAACGATAGGAAAAACAGTAGAAAATTCTGGAAGTGTGTTAAAATACGCAAGCAAAAATCTTAGTGTTCAGAAATCCTCAGTTTTAGCTGAAATTTTTTATATTGTACCTGAGTGACCAAAATCAGAGTTACACGTGGAACGCAAATCTCAGTAAAAAAACTCAAAACTGTTCGATAAAAATTACTCCATGACGCGTTGTTTACAACATTTCAGCGCTAAGAAAAACAAAAAATAAAACAGCAGCACTGGTCCGATTGAAATACCAAAAACACATGACTAAGTTAATCATCGAAAATTAGACTGAAGGCTTAAAGTTTTGACTTAAAGCATTGCCACACTTTTATCTTGTAGTTTTATTTTTCAAAGGCGTCAACGACTCAAGAAAATTGTCACAATTGAGCGTAATTAAGATAGGTACTGAGTATCTTGACAGTTAAACCAAGCTTATTCGTTATGTTTATTGTACCTAGATCCTAACGCAATCGCTAATCTCAATGACTAACGTGAATGAATGATAGATATTGCACAACTCTACTCGAATACGTTAAAGGCAGACAGACCGAAGTTATTCATTTCACAGCGTACGTCCCGGGCCGAGGTGTCACAGCAATTCAACACAAAATTATGTAAGATAAGCGGTGAATGCGGACAGTTTTGTAAAATAAGCGGTGAATGCGGTGAAATTACATAAATCGGGCGGTGAATGCGGTGAAAAAACCTTTATCGCCTGGTAGCGGTGAAATTACATTATTTCACCGCTGAAATTAGCGGTGAAATTGCATAAATTCACCGCTTAAAAACGCTCCAAGTTGTCTGTTGTTCAACGAAGTTAAGATAGATACATTTATCAAAAGAAGCACGGAAAATTTACGCACGATTAATCACGCATCTTTTTTAAGCGGCGAATTTATGTAATTCCACCACTAGAGTAAGCGGTGAACTTACATAATTTCACCGCATTCACCACATTTCACCGCTAAAATTTGTAATTTCACCGGTTATCTTACAAAAGTTCAACATGTATGTTTTACATTACGGAGATTGAATTTGATTTAAACTCAAAACAAATATGCTAGATTTTAAGGAGAGGTGGCGCAGTGGTAGAAGAAGTGGCTGACATGCAAGACGTGCGAGGTGCGAATCCCTGCAAGAATGGTAACTTAAAGTAAGCGGTGAAATGTGGGAAGTTTTTGTAAGTTCAACGCTTACTCTAGCGCTTAACTTACATAATTTCACCGCATTCTCCTTATTTCACCGCAAAATTATGTACGAAATTTGCGGAGAAAAAACCAACTTTTCATTGTCTATCTTACATTTTTTTCCGATTTTTTTCTTGACTTGGAGTGCAACAGCGCCTTCCTGTACCTAATATAACACATCAATTGGTTGACGATTGACTTAAAAAAACAAAAATAACTTGTTTACATACAGCATATGTTGATTATCAATTATTTCACAACATCAAGTGAAGGTGTTGTTTGGTACCAAAGTACCAATTTTCCCATTGAGAACAATAACCGGCAGATTGAATAAGATGGAGGGTGGAGTACGGGAGGATAGGGAAGTGCGGGGGGGGGCTGAAGGAGGAAAGTGGTCAAACTCATAGAACCACCCTTCACCCCATGATTTTGTGTCTTTGAAAGGTGTTTACTAACTTATCGAACATAGCCGGCATATTGCCGTAAAATAGCCGCGATAGACGCTTCTGGTCTTCCGTGAATTGAAACAACTAAAGATATAAGATAGACAGATTGACCACCAGTCTTTGAATTAACCATTAGACTTTTGGTTAGATCCGGAATGTCAGTTTTTCGAGACATATAAGCTCTATAAGGAAAAAGCTCTAAAGGAGCCCTAAAATAATATTCGAAATCAAAATCTCGAGGCTCTAATACTCAAGAGTTAAGGGATTTTTGGCACTACTTAGATTGGCACTACTTAGAGCACACTATTGACGTTTAACAAGTAAATGTTCAATTTAATTAAAATTCATTAAGCGAGTTCAGAAGTCATTTTTCTTGAGCGAGGCCAGTCACGCAATTGACTTAAAAGCAGAACAAAGGACGTCAGGCACACAAATTTGAACTGCAAAGCAGTAGAGAACACTACAATTAAAAAATGTAAATTCTTAGAAGTCAGGTTGCAAGTGGGTAGGTGCTGGTGGGGGGAGGTGGGGGCAGGTAGCTAGTGGTGGGGGGTGTAGATAGGTGGGGTGGGGGTAGGTACGTTCCGGGGGGGGGGGTGGGGGTTAGGTAGGTACGTGGGGGGGGGGGGGTAGTAGGTAGGTACGAGGGGAGGGGGGGGGGGGAGGTAGGAACGTTGGGGTTTGGGGGGTAGGTACGATGGGGTTGGGGGGGGGGGGGTTGTAGATAGGGGGAGGGGGGTAGGTACGTTGGGGTTCGGGGGGGGGGGTTGGTACGTTGGGCCTGGGGGTGGTAGGTACCTAGGGAGGGGGTAAGTTGGGGTGGGGGGGGGGGTTAGGTAGGTTGAGGAGGTGGGTAGTGCTGTGATAGTTAAGGGGGGGGGGGTAGGTGGGGGGGGCAGCTAGGTGAAGGGAGGGGCTAAGTGTAGGGGGGGGGTAAGTTGGGGGGGGGTGCAGGGGTTGTGGGGTGGGGGTAGGTAGGTGTTGGGGAGGGGGGTAGATAGGTGAAGGGAGGGAGTAGAGGTAGGTGGGGGATAAGTTGGGGGGGGGGGGGGGTGCGGGTGTGGTGGGGGGGGGGGGGGTAGTTAGATCTTGGGGGTAGATAGATGGTGGATGGGGTTAGATAGGTGGTGTGGGGTTTGTGCGGTGTAGTTTAGATAATTAGAGGTGACTTATATAGGAAAAAAATCAAAAAATGGCATCTTCACCTTGAAGATTACCAGCAGTTCCTAATTAAAATACATTACAAATGAAGCTACTGTTAAAGTCCAATGTTCGAAAACAGAAGTCAACAATCAAACAATCAAAACGGAGGTAAATGCTCGAACAGAAAGAAGTCAAAATTCAAGTCATGAACAAACTTGCTTTCTGCTAAAGAAAAACATAGCCGGTAGAATACCGGAAACGACTCCAATTGTCGTGCAAAATTATGTCTACTCTAACTTGGACAAAATCCGAATATCGATAAAAACACTAGAAATAACAAAAATAGTAGACCAATATAACATAAAAAGCGTTAAAATTTTTTTCTTTTTTCAGTTCAGGGTTGTGGGTAGGTGCTGTTGGGGGGGGGGGGGCTTGGTAGGTGGGGGCAGGTAGGTGGCGGTGGGGGTGTAGGTAGGTGGGGAGGGGGTTACGTTGCGGGGCGGGGTAGATAGGTACGTGGGGGGATAGGTGGGTACGGGGGGTGTAGGTTCGTTGGGGTTGGGGGGTGGGTAGGTACGTTGGGAGGGGGGTAGGTACATTGGGAGGGGGGCTTAGGTACGTGGGGGGCGGGGTAGGTAGTTAAATGGGATCAATTTTCTCAAATTGGCCTCTTCACCTTGAAGTACAGACTGTTACCAATTGCTATACATTACAAACTAAGCTATTGTTAAAGTCCAATGTTCAAAAACAGAAGTCAACAATCAAAAGCGGAGGTAAAAGCTCGAATAAAAAGAAGTCAAAATTCAAGTCATGAACAAACTTGCTTTCTGCTAAAAAACATAGCCGGTTGAAAATCGGAAACGACTCAAATCGTCGTGCATTATAATCTCTGTCCTAACCGTACCGAAATCAGAACATCGAAATAGACAGGCGAAAAAAAAGTAGCCCAACAAACCACATTAAAGTGTTTTAAAAATGCCGACAATTTTTAGGTGTTGGGGAGCTAGGTGGGGTGGTTGGGTAGATAGGTTGGTGAGGTTGTTAGTGCTGGGGTAGTTGGGGGCGGGGTAGGTGGGGGTAGTTAGGTGCAGGGAGGGGGTAGTTTGGGGGATAGGGTTAGGTGGGGGGGGGGGTAAGTTGGGACGGGGGGGGGGGGTTGGTAGATGGTGGGGGGGGGGGGGGGGGTAAGTAGATGTTGGGGGGGGGGTAAGCAGATGTTGGGGGGGTAGGTAGATGGTGGGGGGGTAGATAAAGGGGGGGGGGTTGTGCGGTGTAGTTTAGATAATTAGGGGTGACTTGTATAGGAACGAAAATTTTCAAAATGACCTCTTCACCTTGAACATTACCAGCAGTTCCTAATTAATATACATTACAAACGAAGCTACTGTTAAAGTCCAATGTACGAAAACAGAAGTCAACAATCAAAAACTGAGGTAAATGCTCGAACAGAAAGAAGTCACAATTCAAGTCATGAACAAACTTGCTTTCTGCTAAAAAAAAGTCTGTAGAATCAAAATACTCCTCTTCGAGCCGTAAAAACCTGTATAATCTCAATACTCCTCGTCGAGTCGTAAAAAAACCTGTAGAATCTCAATACTACTCTTCGAATCGTAAAAAACCAAGATGTCCCCAATAATGGCCGCTATCGCTTCGCGGCTATTACCCAGGTTTTAGGTCCAGACCCAAATTGAGCTATGATCAGACTATGCAGACTTAAATGACCTCTGATCAGACTTTCCAGACCGAAGTTTCCTCTGATCAGACCTTCCAGACCAAAATGATCTCTGATCAGACTTTTCAGACCAAAATGTCCTCTGATCAGACCGAGACCAGACCACTGTCCAGACTATAGTGCGCTTCTGATCAGAACCAAATTCAGACGATTTTCAGACTATAAACAGATTACTGGAGATGATCAGAGCATCTTCAGACCATGTCCAGACTCAATTTCAGACCATTCAAATTTCTTAAATTCGCTATAATATATTCATTTAATAAAAACTGGTGTTTGCAGTATTAAAATCATCTAGAGAAAAGCCAATTCTGAAAATATTGTTAATGAAAACAAAACCTAACTGTTGTGAAAATTTTTTTTACCATACCCCTTAGTTCATATTTCTGACTCAAAGGATGAACTTAGACAGCTTTCCACAAGAAACGTCGTGGTCTTCAGTTAATCAAACTTTCCTCTTGAGGGGACCGGCATTTGTTATCAACTGGACTCCTTGTTTCTGGTCAGAGTCAACGGACTTTAGATGAGTCTCTGATCGGAACACTGCTTTATTGTTGCCTCTTGGCAGAGCCAACATCCCTCATTAAAAAAACAAAAAAAAATGAAAAAAATAATGCACTCGAAAGCAGACGTTCCAGACCGAATTGACCTCTGATCAGACCGCACCCAGACCATGGTCCAGACTATAAAGACTGTGATCAGATCGAATTGACCTCTGATCAGACCAAACCCAGACCATGGTCCAGACTATAAAGACTGTGATCAGACCGAATTGACCTCTGATCAGACCAAACCCAGACCATGGTCCAGACTAAAAAGACTACGATCAGACCGTCCAGACCGAATTGAGCTCTGATCAGACCGAAATCAGACCATGGTCCAGACTATTGTGCGCTCGAACCGCTTTCCAGACCCTGTAATTTCGGTCTGGGAACACAGGGGTGTGCGCTCGATTGGGTCTGATCATAGCTCAATTTGGGTCTGGACCAAAACCTGGGTAAAAAGGAATTAAACTTTATTATTTTCGAGTTTATAAGGAGCTTGTTACGGTCTAGTTCACGTTCAGCTGTTGCTGTTGCTCATGATTCCGTTTTAGCCTCGGACGTGGGCGGGAAGGATCCTTCGAGATCGCTGTCCCCTTTGGCCGGGTTAGCTCGTTCATGGGAGACTGCAGCAGTGAATCTTCATTTAGACTATTTTTCTGCGGCTTCATCCGAGTCGCTACCATTTTTTTGGTCTTCGCTCTATGTACCAAGTTATTTGGGAATGCGCCAGCCTTGGCTGCGTTGAACTGTCAATGAAACTGCGTCGACCCGTTTGCCTTCGTAGGCCACAGAAGCCCGGGTCGAGGTTTGGCGGTGAATTTTTGTAAGAAATGCGGTGAAATGTGGTGAAAAAAAAATAATTTTCACCGCGTATTTCTTACATCTTTTTGCGGTGAATGCGGTGAATCGCGGTGAACTATTTATTTTCACCGCGTCCTTAGTATTCTTACAAAAAAG